>NC_056727.1:944522970-944736218 GCF_019279795.1 Protopterus annectens
GCCAAGGCATTTGACACAATATCCAACCACAGTACTGTTGACAAAAGAGGTTAGGTGTAAACCTTTATAAAATTAGTACTTTGTGATGAATGCATTACCACGTTAAGTAAAATAAGATAAACAAATAAATGCATTGAAATCAATGAAGACATTTTAAACAGATCATTTCAGCTGCTAATTAAATTAAATGAAAACAAGCCAGAAGACATTTAAATATTAATCACTAAATATCTTGGCACCCAAAGTTCTCAGTTATAAATTCAAATGCTATGTAACAACTTGTTACCACTCCCACAAGAGGGGAAAACATACTGGACCTGATCACCAACATGGGGACTCTATGCGCCAGACCAGAAGTGTACCCCTCACTGGTAAGATCACACCATAATCAGACCATAAACTAATCTCACTGGATATTCACATCCCAAGCTCAGTACTTGCAAAAGTTTTGCATAGATTCTGGCTTTCTAAATCTCATTCCAGATCCTGCTGCTCTTATTCAAAGTGCATACATAATGTCATTCCCAATCTGACATTTGAAACATAGCATCCATTTATGGCACATGTAAATAAGGATGCCACAAATGGCATTAAAAAGGAACCACAAACTTGGTTTTATTACTCTGTAGCAAACACATAATTTACTGGGATTATGAGACTTCAAGGGTCACCACAGAGACTAATTGAACAAACACATTATTTACTTTCCCCACAAGTATATGTTCAACACTGTACCAAACAAAAATACTGTGATGTTCAGCTATTAGAGGTTCAAAGTTGCATTATAAAGGTCCTAGTGTCATTAGCCTAGTATGCACCTCTAATTTGAGATATTTACATACAGATGATTTTTGGTTATAACATGATTTACTGGCTACCTCAGTCCAGAGACAGTCATCCCTAAATGCAATCTTGGGTACCGACTACTACCTCTATGATATTACATTGTCTTGAAACGGCAAGGCTTAGAATGACTTCCAGGTTCATAGCCTACTAATACTCAATGATCCTATTATCCCACAATCTCCCCCTGCTGTCACCAGGGAAAAGGTGCTCACTGCACTCTGTAAGGCAAAGAACACTGCACTGATAGGCCCTAGGATGCCTTCTAAATAGCATGAAACATGATCAGGTCTCTGGATTGCTATTTAAACTGTAGTCTCCAAACAGGTGTCATGCCTAATGATTGGTGAACAGCAACAGTGAGAGCATCTGGGAAACAGAAAAAAATAAAATTTTAAGCTTGTTTCCTGACTTTCCTGTTAAGTGGTATAAACTATTTTTGGCTTCTGAGCCCCCAAGCCCTTCTGTGTTGGAGGCAAGCCTTCTAGCTTTTTTTTTTTTTTTTTTATAAAAAGATAGTTTTCTAGTTTCAGCACTCAACTCTGTTTCTTTGATCTCAGCACTTTGGATTCAGTGCTCTGTTCCCACCCCCACTTCAGACTTAGCAGGCGGTGACGTGTGCACAGGGACCACATTACTGCAAACACTAACTGACAAAGGAGGGACAAAACCCAAACATTATGATTTACTGTTAGGGCCCACCGTGAAGGTAGTCACCTGGAGCTTCTCTACACCTTTCATACAAAATTCCCTATTTGCCGTGCAAGTTCTAAAATGGAGCCACAATGTCAAATAAGGACCCATGCAGTCAGTGAAGCTATTTTTAAACATTAAATCCAGATGAACATATGCCAAAGTGATAATACAATGCAACAGTTTATAGAGATGGGGAATAGTATGCGTGCTGAAATACACTGTCCAAAGAGTTTTGTAATGTGCCACAACTGTGTGACCAAGTAGTATATAGCAAAGGGAATTAACTGTGTGCACCCACAAATGAGGAAGGGGGGAGGCATGCAATGGGCATATCCCCCTCCTCCAAAACAGAAATTTGTCTAGTATTTTTTGTGTTATTACATTTAATGCTACCATGTAATTCAAAGGGTGCGATTAGTTAAGGTGTGTGACTTGCACCTGCAAATGTGTCTAACCACAATTTTGAGGAATTGTGAACTAATCATGACGGCCAACCACAACTCGGTAACTTTTCCTATCACTACTAAGAAATGAAGGTTCTCATAAGTCTTTTATTCATCATTTATTCTGGCAATTGTTACCTGGGTTAGTCCGACTGAGCTAAAGCCCATTTTCAGTAGATGCCTGGGGGGGGGGACTATCAAAAGTAGTAACATTAAGTACAGAGAGCTTCAAAAACAAGAAAGTCAAATTCTGAGGGGAATGTAGACACCAATAAAATATCTAACCTAGCGCAGAAATAGTATAGTAATTGACTATAGCTACATAAAACAGTACTGTACAAAGAACACATCGGTTAACTCTGGAGTAGCAAATAAAAAATTGAACACAGGCAAGTGCATTATAAGCATCCTGAGGAGGGACACAGTAGAAAGTTAGGTTGTCTCCCAGATCTGCCAACTAAAGTGATTTTATCTAGCCTAATCCTTTATACTCTGTTTCATGTATTAAGAGATAGGAAATTGTCTAAAGGCTGCCCACATAGTGCAGTTGGCAGGGCAGCATCACAACATGAAGGGAACCGTAGTTATCTAGTACAGCTGGTGTTGAGTTGATATGTACTTCCCTGACCTACAGACTAAAACAAAGACCCACAGCCAACAAAATTTGTGACAAGTCACTGTCAAATCCCATATGACACAAATACTACAGAAGAAAATTAAAATTAGGAAAAATGAAATGGTAAAACATGCAGCATTGTCACATCCAGCAGACAAACCATCCACCAGCATACCGCATGGACACCATTCCATTTTAAGTGGGAAACCTGGGTTGATCATTTTAGTTCCCTTTTATCTCCCATCTAGCAGCAGTGGTGAAGAAATTTACTTGAACACCTTATCACCAAATACTGCCATACACACTCGTACATTCCACCACCTATTAGTCCTATGGAATGGGTGGTATGGGGGCAAATCCCACAATGGACATCAAGCTGGGCTTGAAACAAGATCACCCTTGCATGTGCAATGGCAAACCCTGCCCAAGCCAACCCCATTTCCATACACCACCACCCAAAGTTGTTTTACAAATATTCAAAGCATCAAAGAAATGTGCACTATCCATAAACTTGCCACCACTTTGGGATACAATATCAAAATGAAAAACATTTTAATTATATTAATAAACTATATGCTAATATTACACACGGTTGGCTGTTACTACCTTAAGTAAGCAGTGCAGGCAACTATCAAAACTGCTGGTGCAGTGTTTCACTTTGTTTTGGTAGCTGCCAAGGCCCAAGTCAGAGTACTTCATGGATTCTGAGAAAGAGGAGAAGACTAACTTTAAAACATGGTTATTATAACTTTGAAAGTTGCTAGAATAGGGCATTGTGCTAAGCATGCATTTGTGAAGGATGTGAAGGCTGAAACTCAAACGCAAGACATTTAGTGACTTCAATCCTCACTGATTTTCCATAAGACCACAAGTTTTATGAGGTACAGTGTAAAACTGAGAACAGTCCAAAACGGAGACAGATCTGGACAGTCTGTAAACAAAGAACCAGGTCTTTATCACTTATCAGATTCTCAGTGAAATTAGTTGGAAACATAACCCAAACCAGTAAAAAAAAAAACGACTAATAAATGGAATATGTGGCAGTGTGCTTGTGTGATAAATGAAATATCTTTTGCCATGGAATTCAGGGAGGTGTTTTGTAATGTAATGCTTCAGAGATCAAAAACACTGAAGTGAAAAACCAAATTCGGAACGCCCGAACCAAACTCTAAAACTACTGAAAAGTTAGCGACTGTTGGAGTAAGAAAGAGGCTGCAAAGCCAGATAAGCTTTCTTTCACTTTATTGTCAACGTGAATTTCCTCAGAAAACTTCTGAGGAAGTTCACGTTGACCATAAAGTGAAAGAAAGCGCTAAAATTTATCTGGCTTTGCAGCCTCTTTCTTACTCCAACAGTCGCTAACTTTTCAGTAGCTTCAGAGATCAAAGTTCAATCGAGGCTGTCTGTTTCGTCATGCCAAAAAATAAAATAAATAAATAAAACACGAAAAAACCTGTCCACAACAGTTCATAGCTCATGGCTTCTAAAGGACATTTAAGCAAGTAAAAATTCTCACTCGAGCGGAAAAGCAGTAACAAACACTAGTTTAAAATCAACAGGGAGCTTGCGACTACACACATATATTCACACTCATACAAACACATATCCACACTCATATATATATAAACATATACACACACATCCATATAATAACTTCATGAACCATATGACTATATCATTAGAACCATACATACACAACAGTTATGCGCACAAAACACATGCACCTTTTGCAGCTATTACAATAAATCGGTTGCTATTACCAAGACCACGTGCACACCGTGAAACCACTACAGAAGCAAAACACAAAACAGACAAGTTGTAAAGCCTTGTTCTAGTAAAAGACAACAAGGCAGAAGAAACTATCATGAATTAGGTTGTAAAAAAGTTGACTTACAAATAAATCAGGCCAAGAGGATAAGCTGATACAGGCAAGGCTTGGGAAAACACGTTCCGATTGAAAAACACTGCGTACTAGAAACACGAACACGACAAGAACTTCCCTACCTCCTGCAGCTGTATTTGAGCATTCCAAGGCTGGGGGAAGGACAAGGCAGCTGTGACATCACAGAATGGGTGGGTTTCTCTGTTTGACCGAGAAGCAGAGGCCGGCTGTGGTGATGTCACTTCGGGGGAGGGAAATTTAAAAAAAATATACCTCCACTGCCTGGCTGCGATGACGTCAATAATTGGGGGACTCCTGGAAGATTAACTGAAACGCGAGAGAATGTTTTTAAGAGTGAAAACATTCCTGTACGCTAAGGTAGGGCTGGATTAGAGAACCAAGGGGAATTTCTATTTTCTAAATGCTGCATTCTTGTTCGTTTATGCAGGAAGCAGTAAATAGGGAGGAAAACGGCAGAGAAGTTGAGGAAAGCATTTAACAAATCTGTTGTACTCCTTTAAGTTAACAGGTCCTAACCCAAATACCTCCAAATCATCCATATCGGATGATTAACCTTTTTATAAGAGAAGCCAAATCCATGTCAAAGGTATATATTGGCCAATTAACAATCAACAAAAATCAGAGTAAAGGGTCGCCAGACCAGCATCTGATGAAGAAGACCAACAATTCTTTAAGTTAACCCTACAAAAGGGCACAAAAAAAACATATACAACCACCCACTGTCACTCTGTGTCCCAAACCATAAGACCCACAATCATATCAATATATTAGAACTTTATATATCAGCTATTACACATTTACAGTCAAAAGCCAAGTAGGGAATTAGATATTCAAAGATCCCTACTTATAATGGGGTATTCATCCCCCTGAAACCCATTTGTAAGGTGATACAATAAGTAGCCCTTGTTGTGAATGACCATTCCAGTCCTATACACCAGCTGTAAAAACCACACACAATGCTACGTATCACTAAGTTCAAGAACCAACAGGACTAAAAAGTATAAAAAAATAGGGTCCCAAATGTGCAAACGCAAAAATAAACAAACAAGTGAAAACAAAAACCAGAAGTCAAAATTACCCTGTACTTGTGAACGCCAAGGGAATTCTTGTATAGTCCACACTTGTAAATTCTCCACACTCAAATGGCAGCTGTAGACAAAATCCAGGATAAAATTCCACACTCAAATGGCTGCTGTAGATAAAATCCATGATAAAATGGTCCCAAATGTAGTAGACCCAATCGATAAGATCCTGATATAGTTTAAATAGTAATAATTGCCTGATACATGTGAAAGCATATATCAAAAATGTTTTCCCCAATCCATGGTGGACCTCCCGGCTGGGACAGAGATGTAACTTGAAAGCATACAAAGATATAAAAACACTAATGGTGGTTCCCCTCCAAATAATGGGGGCCTGGCTATTCACCCAAAATCATCATGAAGTGCAAACTATATGTAAGGTGGGCATTCTACATTATCATAAGGGCATTATAGTTCAATAATGAGGAACATAAATCAAAAGACTTTAATGACACTAGTGTGATAAGGCCCCTAAATAAATATTTATAATGACTGGCTCTAAGCAAACCCATATAAAATGGGTCAAAAATGGGCTTAGTCATATATTAGTCAACAACCCCGGTGGATTCATGCGATCCAGCATCAGTAATGGTACTGGACGTGTACATTAATGCCTGCCCTAGAAAAAATATATAGTCGCCAAATCAGGAGCATGAGATTTGGCAAAACCTTGATATTATATCGATGCTATATACAAATAACCATACTCATTACTATATGCTATTAATAAGAAAAAACATTCATAAATTATTCCAGTAATTCAAAAAATAATTTCCGTACATTCAGATCAACCCCAACCATCAAATTATACAAACCATCCCCCCATGGATATTTGAAAATAGTAGGCTGATGACCAAATTGTGTTTAAGTCCTTGTTCATCACCAGTTTCCAGTTCAGAGTCCTAAATACTAATCAGTTCAAAAAAGAATGTAATAAAAATAAAACTGAGAGATTATCCAGGGAAATGCTGGTTCAACAGACCAAATCACTAAATTTGCTAAAGACCCCAATCAAAAAAAAGGTAAAATCACAAAAATTTAGATAAACCAGAGGCAATCCCACTAGACAGTAACTCCATACACAAATTCTTCTTCCGTTCGATGACTGAGCCCAAGTAAATGTACACGCCGTCCGATCAACATCCAAGTATAAGCAATGAAAAAAGTAACCAAATCCTCCACAGTGTTTGGATACTTGAATCAAATAAACAGTGTATACTACAATGAGCAATCCTCCATCCAATTGTTGTGCCTAAAAAACTGTGTATCCCCGCCAGTTAATAATAACAAAATGGGTGCCAGCAAACGATGTATACTCCCACAGAGTTTAATGTTCCAAAACTAAGCTGAATGTAGATGAAATCCAGTCAACTTAACAAGGAACCATGAAACCAGCATCTGCTGTTATTGATCATAACCACACAGAATGCCAACAGTCAAACGAAGGATAGGGTAATCACAAAAATTAAAATAGACAGTAGGCAAAGTACACAAATTGTTCCTCCGTTCGATTCTTGGGACCAAGTAGATGTGTACACTGTCCGGTCACCGTGGAAATGTGAACAATGACAAAAGTAACCAAATCCTCCACAGTGTTTAAATAATTTAAACCAAATAGTGCATACTACAACGGGTAGGTCTAGGTCCGCAGTGGTGGTGCTGCGGTAGCTTTGTCGCCTCACAGTAAGACGCTGTCTGGTTCGATTCTCAGCTAGAGCGTCTTCTGTGTGGAGACATGCGTGAATGGGCGTACCTTCGTTGAAGGTTGTGCGTCAGGCCTGGCAAGCCAGTACGTAAAACTGCCAATCATTAGCGGACCGGCATTCCGCTGTGGAGACCCCTAACCGGGAAAAGACGAAAGACACAAACAAACAAAAGTGCATACTACAACGGGCAATCCCTCCGTCCAATTCTCAGACCGAAAAGAACTATATATCCCCACCTATTAGAAATGAAAAAAATGGTTACTAGTAAATGATGTATACTCCACAAAGTCCAATGTCCCAAAACCAAGTTGAATGCAGGTAAACTCCGGTCAGCAAAACCAAAATCCAATAGGGAATCCTAAACGAACATCCACTGTTATTGATGATGACCACACAGAAAGCCAACAGCAAGAACCAAGCAAAGCCAAAGTCAATCCAAACCCGCACATATGGCAAGTGCAAAGGCTCTATAGTCCAAAAGCAAATCCAAAAAAGAGCCAGCACAAAGTGTGGTATGACAATTTAATATGCCAAAATATACGGTAACATGGGTGAGGGAAAGAAATCTCAACACCCAAACCAAACCAGTTTCAGCTCAATAGACTTCTTCAGTGAGAAAGACAAACAGCATATAAGTAGTAGGACAAAGATAGATATATATATATATATATATATACACACACACACACACACACACACACACACACACACACACACACACACACACACACACACACACACACACACACAGATGCAAGACCACCTCCTATTGGTTAATTTAAAGATGCTCACCACATATGTATACTGTTGCAGTCATTACACTTGGGTTATCCTGATGGCAGGCTACCCGCAGTCGGCCTGAATTCCAAAATCCTGGTCCGGCGTCGGTTGCTGTCGCCTCTTCCCTGATGTCAGTGCGCCAGGGGTATATAAGATGCAGCCGACACCGTTTTCTTCAGTCTTTCTTGCCGCGCGGTCAGGGAAGAGGTGACAGCAACTGATGCCGGACCAGGACTTTGGAATTCAGGCCGACTGCGGGTAGCCTGCCAAGTGTAATGACTGCAACAGTGAATACACTTGAACATCTACATTTATGGTAAGTACACAATTGTACTCTATATATATATATATATATATATATATATATATATATATATATATATTATTTATATATATATATATTATTTATATATATATATCGATATATATATATATATATATATATCGATATATATCGATATATTTATATATATATATATATATATATATATTATTTAGATATATATATCGATATATATATATATATATAGATATATATATATATATATAGATATATATAGATACATATTAAAAAGGGCTTTTTTGTCCTACTTATATGCTGTTTGTCTTTCCCACTGAAGAAGGCTATTGAGCCAAAACCGGTTTGGGTGTTGAGATTGCTTTCCCTCACCCATGTTATTGTATCTTTTGGCATATTAAATTGTCATACCACACTTTGCGCTGGCTCTGTCTTTTTTTAGATTCAGTATAGGAGGTACCATTGTGTAGTAACTCCTAGCAAATCAGGGTATTGCCATGGAGGTTCTTGATATAACTATAGAAGGCTTTCCGACTGTTTTTATTGTCTGCTGTGATTCTGCCTTCATAGCTGGCTTTAGAGGATTTGATGAGGGATCTCTACTTTTTGTTGAGGTTAATAAGGGAGTTTTTCCAGTCTTGGGACTTCACCTTTTTCTGCAACAGATTCTTCCTTCTGTTTTAGGTTTTATTAATGGCTGGGGACCACCATATTGGCTTCCTTTTTTTGGAGGAGAGCATCTTGGTTCTGTTGGGTATGGCTAGTTCCATGCATTTATGTACATGCTTGTACAGCGCATTGGTGTATGATTCATCAGTCATGCAACTATTTTCCATTGGCATGGGTACCGTGAAGTTAGCCAACTCTGTTTTTAGGAGTCCAAAGTCAGCTTTGGAGAAGTTTTTCAAGTTGATTACCTTTCCTGGGGGTGTGGTTGAGGTGTGGATTTCCATGGTGATTAGTTTATGGCTGGATCTGCCCAGGGAGGGATTGACTGTTGGTGTAGAGCAACAGTCACCCATGTTAGTAATAACTAGGTCAAGGATGTTGTTTCCTCTAGTGGGGGTCAGAATGAGCTGGTCCAAGGTATTGGAATTGATGAATTCCAGGAAGTGTTGGGCCAGTGTATTGGTGCTTGTGTAGTTTTCCCAGTTGATGGAGGGGTAGTTGAAGTCTCCTAGTATGAGATTGTTGGGTTGGACCTTGATTTAATCCAGGGTGCTTAGGAATGTGGTGTGATAGTCAAGGAACATGGTCGGGGACCTGTAGCAGGCTATGACCTGGATTGCCGTCTTACCCAATATTGCACCTGAAGTATCTCAGATGCATCATGCTGGGCTACTAGTCTGGAGGTGTGCATATCCTTTATGATTGTGGAGACACCACTGCCTTTGGAGCTTTGGTCCATGTTTCGGGGCCAAAAGGTATGGAATAAGTTATAGCCTGGTAGTGCAGGGATGCTTTCTACCACTTTAAACTAGGTCTCTGTTAGAGCACAAATGTCTATCTCCATTTTGAGGAGTGCTTCGAGCGAATGCATCTTGAGATTTAGACTTCTAGCATTGAGCAATATGACCCTCAGATTGCCTTTATAGCTGTTACGGTGGTAATTTGGTCTTTGGAACACCACCTAAAAAAGGCACTGTAGGGGTGGCAAGAGCCTTAGCCAATACCCAGAAACCCAGGGGTGACAGATGCAGGCCATCTCTGGCAAAGCATTGAGGTCTGTCTGTCATGTCATCCCAAGCAGACAGATACTGGATCCCCTTAGAATGACACCAGAAACTTTTAGCCAATTGTTGAAGTCAATTATTTTTTGTTTGTACTGCAGTATCATTCTGGGTGATGATAAGATACTGCTCAGGGCTAGTGTCATACCTGCATGGGGCACATAATCCGAGAGCTCCACCATGTCTTGCTTCCTGTAGTCTTGGGAGGTGCGTCTCAGGTCATTCACATGGGCAATCTCAGAGTCATACTTGTACTTGTGGAGTGACCTGTGTGTGTGTTTTATGTGTCTGATTCTGGCGCCTGATAGACAGCTGATTGTTACCTTCTCCTTATTCAGTCTAGTGAGTGGGACATCAGTGTGCCTGACTATTGAGTCACCTATGATTAATGTATTGGGCAAGGTGTTTAGCCTTAGTGGCTTAGGTTGAGGGGCACAATGTGGAGGTGAGCTGTGTGTCCTGTGGTTTGTGCTGTGTTGTGGTAGAGTGACTTTCTGTCTTGGAGGTCTCTGCTGTTTGGATAAATTTGTATTGAGAGCCTCCGTGAAGGGGGTGTGTTTTTTTTTTTTTTTTTTTTTTTTTTTTTTTTTATGTGAGAGCTGTGATAGTAGGTGTTTTAGAGGACTGTGTGTTCTATGTGGTGTGGTACAGGTGTTTACCTTCTTCTCTAGACCAGCTAGTCTGGTCTTGGCTGGAGAGTGCATAGCTTCCAGTTTTGTGATATAAGTGGATCTCTCGCAAGTCTGAGGGTTGGGAGGTGAGAGGAGAGGGTTGTCAGTGTACTTGCGGCATTTGGTACCACTGCCTCAGACTGCCCAAGTGCACTAGGTTAATAGGAGAAAGCACAGGAAACTGCCCTTTAATCATGCCAGGAGCGGTGGTCATGACTACTAAGTACTGGAGCTATTTCCATGAAGAATGACTAGTGCTGATGGCACTTGGGTGTGCTATAATAATTGCTAGAAAAGCCTGTTAAAGTGCAAGGCAATTAGGGTATTTGAAGTGCAAGAGAGAAAGAACTAGCAAGATCTAAGAGAAAAACTGAACAACCAACTTTCTGGCACCAGTAATAGTTTACCTCAGCTCGACTTCCCCTGAGCAGAGCTTAAACAACCGCAAACCTGCACAAACATGGGCTTTTAAGCCAGAAAGCTGAAAGCGATGGAAAAACTGCCCAAATGGCCAATAAACTAGAATATCTGGACCAGAAACCACTCCTCTTGTGGTAGATAGGCTACCTAGTGCTTACCACTTCCACTGATAAGCTAGAAGGCTTTCCTCCAACATAGAAAGGCTTGGGGGGCTCACAAGCTTGCAAACAGTCCTGGATACAGCAAATCTGTATCTGGATTAGACTAGTTACAGGAAATGTGGGAAACAAGCTTGGATTTTTTTTTTTACGGAAAAGCAGCTAAAACAACAGTAAAAACAATGCAAATGCAGTGCAAGTTAGCACACTTCAGTGTGTAGCAATATTAAAGCAAATACAGTTTAAATAAATGCAATTAAATAAAAAAAGACTAAAAACAATTGCTGAAAGCAGTAAATTAGGAAATCAAAATGGAAGCATTTAGATGATCAGAAAACAGTGCCAGCAAATATATAAATAATTCAGTCAAACAAAACTTAAAGTGCAGAACTCTAAACAGTTAAAAAGTGTCAAAAATATACTTGTGTCTATATTTCTAGATTGTTTGAGAAGCACACTGTCAGAACACATGGAGATTCTAACAAAGTTTTTTTTTTAAGTGGAAAGGGAGAAAGGAGGAACAGAAGATAATTCAAGGTTAAGAAACTAAGTGGGTTGGCCTTCTCAAGTGTTCTCTCTGTATTAGGTAGAATGAGCTAATGAAACTAGACTGGAAAGTGTGTCCCAGATCAAATGTACAGTAGGGGTGGGCAACTGCAAAGCCACCAAGTATTAGAAGAAGACACCAACACGGAGGGAGGATGTGGAATGTACTACAGCTGTTAATATACTGCAGCTACTAACAACACTATTTCAGGCAGAAAACACTACAGAAATGTTTATCACAGCAGAAAAACAACAGTGAACTACTAAGTGAAAGTTTTAAACGGATAAAGGAGCAAGGAGACTTTAGAGAATGCTTTTAACTGGAAATAAATCAGTTATATGATACACTCCTTGGCAGGAAATCAGAACAAATAAACAGATGATTAACAAATGGTGAACATTTCCAGTTAATACCTTTCACACAGTGAAACTAGCCAAAAAAGCTTTACAAACAATGTAACAGTAAAAACCTTATTTATCAGGCCCTGTAAGGCAGACAATTTCAGTACAATCGTGCAGACTAGTTTACAGCAATAAAATACAGCAAAAAACATGCAGCAGACAATAAAAAGCAAAGAAATAGGATACCTATTGTTCTATATCACTGATCAGAGTTGTGGTCAATGCCCCTCCTCTGCTCAGCTCAGTGTGTATAAACAGAAATCCTCTCAAAGTTGGGGCTTAAAATACCAGAGATGATACAACCTGAAGCAACTTAAAAAAAAAAATAAAGCTCAAAAGAACCAGTGAGTGCTTATTCCAAGCCCTTAGACCAGCCAATCAACACAATCCTCTCACGAAGATAAAGAAAGGCTTCTGCTAATTCAAGATGGCCTGGGACATGTGCTCAGAACAAACAAACAATGCAAACAAAGAAATAGGCACAGACACAACATATCTGAACTGGGACTATACTACAGCTAACTAGCTACACTGTTTAGGCAGAAAAAGCTACAGAAATGTTTATCACAGCAGAAAAAACAGCAGTGAGCCACTAAATGAAAGTTTTAAACAGATAAAGGAGCAAGGAGACTCCAGGGAATGCTTTTAACACCAGACATATCAGTTATATGATACACTCCTTGGCAGGAAATCAGAACAAACAAACAGATGATTAACAAATGGTGAACATTTCCAGTTAATTCCTTTCACACAGTGAAACTAGCTAAAAAAGCTTTACAGTGTGACTGTAAAAACCTTATTTATCAGGCCCTGTAAGGCAGACTATTTCAATACAACTCTGCAGACTAGTTTACAGCAATAAAATACAGTAAGAAGTGCTATAAATGGCTAGAATAATCAATAACTAGTAAAAATAAGCAAAAATAAAACAGGATACTTATTGTTATGCATCACAGATCAGAGTTGTGGTCAATGTCCCTTATGAGTGATGCTGGCTATAAATGTATGTCATATGGGATATGGATGTCTGTTGAAATGCATATTTTATTATGACACTTTAATAATGTATCCAAATAAGTTGTAAAAGAAATTGCTGAAGGGTTAACATGGTTTGTAACATTTATATGCAAGGAGTTTAGGTTAATGTATTGAGAGTAAAACAGTGACATTTTGCAGTTAGAGGAGGCACATAAAATGCTTAAACAGGGGTCTTAGTAGAATTCTAAAGTGAGTGAAACAGTCCTGTTGTACTTGTTCCCAAACCTGATGAGTGTGTAAGGTTTTTGCAGTGACCTTAGAAAGTGAATAGCATCTTTAGATATGATTCTTATCCATTGCAACAAGTGGACAGATTGGTTGAAAAATTGGGCAGCTAGATTGCTGTCTCTTTTAGATCTAACTAAAGGCTATTGGCAAATTCCAGTAGAACCCAGAAATTATTGTTAAGATGGCATTCTCTGCATCTTCTGGACTTATTCCAACCTAGAGTCCTATATTTTGGTCTCCACAGTCTACCTACAGTATTTTAGAGACTGATGGAAAAGATTCAAAGACATTTCTGCCAGATATTTTACAGCCTACCTTGATGACACAATTTTCTTTAAGGAATGGGAAAGTCATATTCTTACTGGCCAAGCTGTTTTGAATTTCTTATACCAAGCAGGATTGACAGCTAACCCAACTAAGTGAAGGTTAAGTATGACAGAAGCCCACCATTTGTGACATGTATTACACACACATCACCAGACTGAAAAGAAGTTTAGGCAGTCCAGAACTGGCCTATGCCAACTGCAGAAAGGCAGGTTGTGGCAGTTTTAGGATTGGTAATTTGTTACTCTTGCATATCCCAGACTTTGCTGTCATTGTTTGCCCCTGACTGATCTAATTAAAGGTTGGGCTCCATTGAAAGTTCAAGTGGACAAATAAATCTGAACAAGCCTTTAGAAAATGAAAAAGTCAGTGTTTAGATCCAAATTTGATATCCCCTGACCTTTCTTAACTGTCCATATCGATACCTCTGGAGTGGACATCATGCAGTGGTGTCCTAGTTAATAGATGGTGAGGATCATACATTCTGTTACATTAGCTGAAAGTTCAGAAATGATGAAAAACAGTAACTGAAAGGAAGTATTTGCCAGTTATGTGGGCCCTTTCTGTCCTCAAACTGTCTCAGGAAGGGAAATTTACTCTGTTTACAGATCATGTCTCCTTCAAAGGCAGTATTTTCAGACTTTCCTTATTTGACACCCCCCCATCCTTACAGTTTTAAGATTACTTGTAATTTGTACCTTAGCCTTCTTAATGTAGATGAGCAATCCAAGGCAAGGCAGCCCATCTGCTGGGACTGGAACAGATAATTCCACACTTGGTAAGGGTCACATGGCCTAGAGGTGGCTGCAGAGGTTGTTAATCTATGCCCTTAAGGCCAAAACAAAGCCAATGGAAAACTGGTGCATTTGTGATGTGCAGATTACCATTTTCTTGAGTTCTGTTTCAAGGAGGGAGTGTGTTAAGGAATGTCCAAGGAAGTAAAGTCTGAATAGAAGGATCTTGGATGAGAGCTGGAAGCTGTCTGCATTATCAAATTAGGAGTAGGAAGTTACTGTTTGATTATGTTGTGTGAAACAGAACCCGTAAAGAAGGTTAGCGCTCTTCTTAAAGCCAATACTGTATTTTCTGTTGCTCCCCATTTTATAATACTGAGAAGGCTGCCAGCTTAGCTAGATAGAATTATTCTGTCATTTGTAAATATTAATATAAACCACAGGCTTGTTCTCTTAAATGTAAGAAATTTGTGTTAAATGTTGAACGTCAAAAATGTAACAACAGTACACTCTGCTGGAAGAAAGACGATAGGTCAAGCATTGTATGACTGACTCAAACTCAGAGCATTGATGTCTGGATCTGCATATTCTTTCTATTGTTTTGAGACCAGAGTAAATTGCTAGATTTTACATATATAGTATCTTTAGTTGCTGTGGTTTCCTGACCAGGTGCAAGGTCAAAGATATGTTAAGCTCTGAGTTTCTGTTAGCCTGGGAACCAGAGAAGGATGATGTAATCTAAAATGAGTCCGCAGTGATGTATTATCAATTTAAAAGACTGTCTGAGAGAGCATTTTGGATTTTGTCTAAAGCTGACAACTCACCAGTACTGTGCTTTTGCTCTATATGTAAGTTTATTTAGAACTGTGGTTGCTCTTAAGAAAAGATAGAAAATAGTAAGTTTAGTCTAGCTGTTTTCTATATGTCAAAACTATTCTACAGTATTATTTTAAGCATTTTCCTGTGATGTCTGAACTCTAGACTAGCACTGTGTAGTAAGAAGTATTGTCTTGTGGGAGATCGCAGATATACCCCAGGGATTACCTCAGTGTCACTGCTCAACAGAGGCACAGCAAAATAATGGGTATAGTTCCCCATACTAAAGGGGTGGCGTAAGCCACAAAACTATGGGCTAGGCTTGTAAATGCCCTCGGGCAGATAGCCTAGTATGAACCTATGAACCTATTATTAAATATTTTTAAACCTTTCAACCATGGCTGTTTTGTGTAGAGATACTTTAAGCATGTATATAGTGATACTGTACAAAGCCACTCTAATAAGCCTTAAACGTTCTGGTCACACTAACTGGATAATAATATTGCACAGTAATAATTGGACACACTTTGAGAAGAGCCTCATTGGTAGCTGATAATAGCTGATAATAGGGGTTCTGGTGGCGGTGGATTACTACCTTATAGCCTGGACAGAAGGGGCACAGATATCTAACCTGTGCCAGCCTTCCACAGGAGTGTCTGTGTGGTTATATTTAAATCATATCTGTGTGTGTGTGTTTGTGTGTGTTTGTGTGTGTGTGTGTGTGTGTGTGTGTGTGTGTGTGTGTGTGTGTCAGCTACTTGGGCAGGGACACGAAGCACTGGTTGGACAGAGGGGGTGCTGGGATGACTTGGCTTGGAACCCTGGCTAAGGACTCCACTCTGTAGCTGTGCCAGTGGGGAGTCTTATTGGGGATCTGGAGAGAAAGGGAGAAACCAGCCCCAGACTGACTGTGATCACTGTGTGTTCTTAAGAGAAATTGTACTTTACTGTGTGTGTAATTGATATCCTTCCCAATGTGCATGCCCATCACTTGTGGTGAAGATTGAGGCTCCTTGATTATTGGACAAGTGCATGGGCATCAAATATTAATTGTTTGCCGGTGGTGGGATACCCACACCACCTATTAATTGGTTGGCAATTGGCTTGTAGTGGTGTGGATAGTGAATTCTGTAGCTTGGGATCACTGAAGGTGTTTTTGTACTCTAAATCAGCAACGCAGTGAATATTCATAGTTCAGATCACAATTGTTTTATTTCTTTTGTTAGTCGGGGAGAGCAGGCAAGCATGTCAGTAGAGGAGTATGGCAAGCTGACAAGGAGCCAGTTGGCTGAGATGTGCCAGGCTAAGGGACTGGTGCATGGAAATTTGACTAAGGCAGACATAATTGCAGCTTTGGTCACAGCTGTATCAGAAAACAACAATCAGGAGGGCAATTAGACTGGCCGTGTAGATGTACAACATTCAGAGAATGGACAGCTCAACCTTTCTGCAGAGGACTTAAATCCATTTGGAGCTAATGAGACTTGAGTTGGAGGCCAGGCGTTTGGAAACGTAAGCAGCAGAGTGACTGAGGCGTCTAAAGGCTGATGAGAATGAGAAACTGCTATACCTGGAAGCTGAGGAAAAGGAGAGGCAGAGCCAGCACGAAAAGGAGATGCTGACTCTTCGCCAGAGTCATGGAGGTAATGGGGAATGCAGTAACTGGACCTCAGAAACACAAAAGGTCAGTAAATGTTTTCCGCAATTTGCAGGGGGGGGGGGGGGTAATTTTGATAGTTTAATTCATATGTTTGAGAGAGGGTATGTAAACACTATGATATTGACCAAATGCTCTGGGTACGGTTCCTGACCCACTTACTCAATGGTAAGGCTGTAAATGTACTTTCCAAACTGTCAGACAGAACTTCTAAAACTAAATATTTAAAAACAACTTTGGAAGAAAATATCAGAGGGGCTGACATTAGAAACAGAATAGAAGAGGCTGAGCACATATGGATTGTGCAACTAAATGCAGATAAACCCCCAGGCATTAATGAAACTGTTTCTTTGAAACCATTTTTAAAGGCAAGACAAAGCACTAATTCCCTTCTACATGGTTCTATAGGCATTCACATTTGAACTTGCATACAGTTTTAAACAGTTTTATGTCTATTTATGTTTTTTTCTACTATTTTTAAGTTGAATCTGATATAAATATTTAATTGTTTGTCTTAATTGATTGGTCACTTTGAAAGTATATATATATATATATATATATATATATATATATATATATATATATCAAGGAAGGAATGGGATGTTTTATTAAGTCTGATGAAGTGACCTGGAAGGTTGTGAAAGCATTCACTTTGTCCTTGCAATAAAGAATTTTCCTTCTACTGTGGCAATTCGACTTTTTATACAACTGGCTCTGATGTGAAGACTGAGCTGTTCATCTGGTACCTGTGTTTTTGTCTTTCTCTCTGTACTTTTTGTGAACATCAGTACCAGAACATGGCAGAAGGGTATGAAATTGAACTGAATTACAATCCAAATGGGAATACCAACACTCAAAACAGAATGGAACATTTTAGTAGGATCCTAAGCATGGAGATAAACCCACTGGTTGAGAGACCAGTTTTCTCTGATGAATATTCTGTTGATGAGGATGATGGGACACAAATGCTCTTCAAATACAAATTTAGAGCCTTTGAAAACAAGTTATATAAGTATAAAAGGCTCCAATGGCAGAGATTCCATTTGGAAGCCTGCTTAAGATATAAAATTGTTCCCAGAGGTCTGAGAATTCTAACTATGCAAACTTATGGTGATGTTCTCCCTGACCTCCTGAAGAAATGGCAGCAGCTTAATTTGCAGTTAAGCTATAACTACATGAACTTATTAATTGACTGTTTTTTTACCTGAAGAAAGGAAACTTGCAAATGAACTGAAGGCTCTGCAGATCGATCTTTGCACTAACTTTACAAATAGCATTATTGGTGACAAGCTAGATACTCTCTTTGAAAGCATATCCAGCTATGAGAAAAAATTACAGAATACGAAGCTGAAAAAGCTTCAAAGGGTCATGAATGACTTTCAGTCCGGTGCTGTTTTCTCATGGCCCAAACCTTTTACCTCAGCAACAGACCAGCCTGTAAACCCAGCCTCTTTTGTGATGGACAACACACAACCAGCAAAGAGAAGCCAAGTAACTGAAGAGGGAGTGGCTGTAGCTACTAACACTGAGGAAACACGGACTTTACCAGTGACTCCTGCTGAGCAGCAGTCAGCAGTAAAACCAAAGGATATAAATACAAGAAGCAGCAAGAAGAATGATAACAAAAACCTATTAAATGAGAATCCCCCTTTTCCCATGCAACAGAAGGGAATATCGGGAACTCCATTGATGCCCTTCACACTAATGAATGCTTTACTGATGAAAAGCAGATCAAGGAGCAGAGGAAGGAATGGCAGAGTCAGGCAGATACCTAACACAAAAGCAACATGGAACACATTGGTAACCCGCAGCAAGAACACAAGATCTGGTAATAAATCTTTAACACTAACTGATGGGCATATGTCACTTTTGAATAAAGGGCTGTCGTTTATTCCAGCCCAGAGAACTGTTAGTTGACATTCTTAAAGAACTTAAGTTATTTGGTTGCAACTTAACTTCAAAAACTATGTTTAAAGGACAGATGACTGACAATGTGAATTTTTTTTAAAAACCTAGTACCTTTGTACCTAAATTACATCCTGTGGTAGAAGCCTATGTATCAGTATGTGAGAAGCAAATAAGGGAAGCATTTAATTCAGATAGAGCTGTCTTTTATAACTTGAGTAAAGAAGAATCTGATGCTCTATATGACATGAGGGAAATGCATTCAGTGGACATTAGACCTGCAGATAAAGGAGGGGGAATTGTGATTATGGATAGGGAATTTTACATCCTGCAAATGTTGAAACTACTGAATGACCATGAAACTTATGCCTGTATCTCAGTAAATATAATAGGCAGAATTGCTGTGTTGTTGTTTGACTTGCTGACTACAAATTTGATAAGAGGGTTTATTTAAGTATTCTAATGTAGAAACTCCCACCATTCCAGTTGTATATGGCCTTCCCAAGGTACATAAAGAGATATGTTCACCTATGAGACCCATAGTGTCTAGTAGAGGTTGGGCAACAGAAGCCATGTCAATATATGTAGAGAATAATCTTCATCCAGTGCTTGCAAAGTGTGAAACAGTACTGAAAGACACAAAATCTTTTCTCCAAACATTGTATAGAAATACAGTTTTGAGAAATAGTGTATCTGCTTGTAATCTTAGATATTACATCACTTTTTGCAGTGATTCCAAATCAATGGGGACCAGAGAACATTAGGAGTTTGCTATGGTCTATGTTCTAAATGTGTTTTCTCTAATGATAAAGTGAATATGTTATGCAGTCTGCTTGAAATAATTTTGGACAATAATGTTTTTGTCTTTAAAGATGATTTTTTTACATACAAAAGGATGGCGTAGCTATGGGCACAGCTTGTGCAAAACAGCTATGCCAACCTAACTTTAGTCCAATGGGAAGAAACATTTCTACTACAGGGAAATGAATTTAGCAAATATGTTCTGTGGTACGCACGTTTTGTGGATGACATATTTTTTCTATGGGAAAACTCAATAGAGATGCTGGGTAGATTCGAGTACCTACACACGACAACATCCTTTTTAAAATTTACCTGCAAGTACACAAATGAACAGATATAATTCCTTGATGTTCTAGTGAATAAATCAGAAATGGGGCAGATGGCTACTAGTCTGTATAAAAAACCAAGTAGAAAGAATTCCATATTACATAAAAACAGCATGCATCCAAGACATGTTGGCAAAAACATTATGAAAGGGCAGTTCCTGAGAACCTCAAGATTACATAGTAAAAATGAGTTGAAGAGGTCCATGGAAGTGTTAAGAGGACTACTTGATAGAGGATATAACCAGACAGAAATAGACACAACAGGAGGAGTATATCAAGAACGTCAAGGGAAGGGTAGACCTTACTTCTCAGAACAAACTACAAGAGATGACCCTGAAACTTACTCCAGGGATGAGAAACTCAGGTTCCCCATTACATATGCAATTGATGTCAGTCAATTTTGTGATATATTTAGGAAGAACTGGAACATATTGTTAGCCACTAAAGAACCTGAAGGCGTCATAGACTCTGGACCTCACTTCTCATTTACAAACAGAACATCACTTAAAAGGCAATTATGTTATAAAACCCAAACACTGAAGTCCCTGAGCACACCAGATAGAATAGGGACATATATGTGCAAGAACTGCAGAGCTTGTAAGTACATTTTTTTCATGTAGCACTTTTGTACATCCACAGCAAAAGTTTAGAATTTAATTTAATTTCTGCTCAGACTGAAGGAGTAGAAATATAGTCTAGCTTGGCTTTTGCCAATATTGTAAAGTTTTTTATGTGGACAAGACTAATAGAATGCTCAAAGAACGATTTTTAGAACATATGAGAGACATACTAAACAAAAAGGAGAGTAGTGCCCTAGCTAAACATGTTGAAGCTGAAGGGATGCACCATGTTTTTAAATTTTTAGTTTTAGAAGTTCTGGAAGAAAATATCAGAGTGGGTGACATTAGAAACGGAACAGAAGAGGCTGAGCAAAAATGGATTCTGCAACTAAATGCAGATAAAAACCCCCAGGCATTAATGAAACTGTTTCTTTGAAACCATTTTTAAAGGCAAGAGCCTTAAAGCACAAATTCCATTCTACATCGTTCTATAGGCATTCACAATTGAACTTGCATACAGTTTTTAACAGTTTTATGTGCATTTGTTTTTTTTTTCTACTATTTTTAAGTTAATTGAATCTGATATAAATATTTGTTTGTCTTAACTGATTGGTCACTTTGAAAGTATATATATCAAGGAAGGTATGGGATGTTTTATCAAGTCTGATGAAGCGACCTGGAAGGTCGTGAAATTTCTCACTTTGTCCATACAATAAAGAATTTTCCTTGTACTGTGGCAGTTCGACTTTTTTTATACATACTATTGGCTCTGAGGTGAAGACTGAGCTGTTCATCTGGTACCTGTTTTTGTCTTTCACTTGAAAACTAGCTTGAGTTCTTTGGGGGGGATATGTGAAGGCTGCCAGCCTAGCTAGATAGAATATTGTAGGTAATTCTGTCATTTGTAAATATTAATAGAAGTCACAGGCTTGTTTTATTAAATGTAAGAAAATTATGTTAAATGTTGAACGTCAGAAAAGTAACAACAGTGAACTCTGCTTGAAGAAAGCTGATAAGTCGAGCATTGTATGGCTGTTTGATCTCAAACTTGGATCCGTGATGTCTGGAACAGCAGATTCTATTGTTTTGAGACAAGAGTTAATTGTTAGATTTTACATATATAATGTTATTAATTGCTGTGGTTTCCTGACCAGGTGCAAGATCAAAGATATTTTAAGCTCTGAGTTTCTGTTAGCCTTGGAACCAGAGAAGAATGATGTAAACTAAAATGAGTCAGCAATGATGTATTACCATTTTAAAAGACTGTCTCGGAGAGAGAGAGCATTTTGGATTTTATTTAAAGCTGACAACTCACCAGTGCTTTACTTTTGCTCTCTATGCAAGTTTATTTAGAACTGTGATTGCTCTTAGGAAAAGATAGAAAATAGTTTAGTCTAGCTGTTTTCTATATTTGTCAGAACTATTCTGCAGTATTATTTTAAACATTTTCCTGTGATGTCTGAACTCTTCACTAGCACTGTGTAGTAAGAAGTATTGTCTTGTGTTTTTATTAAATATTTTTAAACCTTTCAACTATGGCTGTTTTGTGTAGAGATAATTTAAGCTGTAGAGGGATTTGCATATATATATATATATATATATATATATATATATATATGTATGTATGTATGTATATGTATATGTATATATATATATATATATATATATATGTATGTATGTATGTATATGTATATGTATATGTATATATATATATATATATATATATATATATATATATATATATATACTGTACAAAGCCACTCCAATAAGCCTTAAATGTTCTGGTCACACTAACTAGATAATACTATAGCACAGTAATAATTGGACACCCTTTGGGAAGGGCCTTATTGGTAGCTGATCAATAGGGGTTCTGTTGGCAGTTGATTACTACCTTATAACCTGGACAGATGGGGCACAGCTAGTGTATCTGTGCCAGCCTTCCCCAGGAGTGTCTCTGTGATTGTATATAAAGCATATCTCAGCGTGTGTGTGTCAGCTACTTGGGCAGGGACACGAAGCACTGGTTGGACAGAGGGAGTGCTGGGAGGACTTGGCTTGGAACCCTGGCTAAGGACTCCACTCTATAGGTGTGCCAGTGGAGACTCTTAGTGGGGATTTGGAGAGAAAGAGAGAAATCAGCCCCAGACTAACCATACTTTACAGTGTGTGTAATTGTTATCCTTCCCAATGTGCATGCCCATCACTGGTGTGTAGTGGTAAGGATTGAGGCTCCTTGATTACTGGGCCAGTGCACGGGCTTCACAATTACTGGATCTTTTTAATCCCAGTAAATCTTGTTTATATTGCACACTGGCATCTAGAGTACATTTCTGTGTTTGAAATTTAAAAGAAAGAACATAAAATGGTATACTTGTATGAATTTGCACACGCAATGTATGTCTACTGTATGCAAATGATATTGTCATTACAAAAGTAGACAAGAGACTAATTTCTGTTACTGAGACCCTGCAAGGAGAGCTCCAGTTAACTTTGGAACTGGCTTAACTGGTTACACATAATAATCACAGTTAAAACTAATGTTATACCATTTGGTACACTGCAGTGCATTACAATGCTGCAGAAGTCTCCGTCATACACTCCTCTAGCACTCCTTCACTTGTGAAGACTTCTGAGAGATACTTTGGCATTCCATTAGATCAGTTTGAAATTTACTGCCCTTTTGAGTTAATTATTAATAAACCAGTAGCACATTTAAAGGTGGAGTACAAGATATGCAGTTTCCTAATTTTTGATGCTAGGTGAGCCACTGTAGTTAATTTGGTTCCCAGATTTGAATATGGTGTCTCTCTCTCTCTCTCTCTCTCATATTATTGGTACTCCTTAAAATTCCATACCAGTTAAATAGCTGAAAACAAAAATTCTTAGACTTATTCATCAAGCTAGGAAAAGAGAGCATCATTGTGGCACACTATCCAAATGCCTTTGGCTGCTAGTATTAGCAAGAGCTTTGTTACTTCGAAATACTCCTACCTTAGAACTACAGAATGGTAGTACTGTCTCACCTTGAAAAGTAGGTTATTAGAAAGAGAACCGATGTATTCACTTAATGGGTCAAAAGGATTGCTGTTAGCAGTCGTCTTTTAAAAATGGCTGTAACTGAAGAAGCCTTAGCAACGGTAGCATCAACTTGCTTAAGTGAGATGCCAGCTGAATTAAGATTAATGATTTGACCAAACTTAAAATGAAACTGTGTCCCACCCTTGACAAAGCAAATGAAAGCAACTGCTTTAGAAACACTGTCTAATCAAATCTCCAAAATTATCTCAGCTAAGTTTTATACAGAGAAATGTGAATATTCCTGTACAGATGATACTGTTATATTTATTGCATGCGCTTTTCTAAAATTACTGCTTATGTATTGGGAAAATTTTCATACATCGTATACCAGTGCAATCATAATTTCAGCAGGCACAAACATGCATGATGTATATGAAAGCTGTATGTATCTTTGCTTGAACCACTGTTCAGGTTTATGTAATGCCGTTTAAATGACATTCTAGTTGTTTGGGTGCACATTCTTTTGGTATATTAAATTGCATACAATTACTTCATATAATATTTTGTGACACACAGTTTCAAATGTCTTCACAGTCCACAGTTTTTCTCATTACTGGCATAGCCTTATAAACATTTTTAACTGTTTGTTTTCACGGAAGATGTTTAGCCAGTGTCTTGTCATTCATCTTGCAATCTGTATTACGTTAGAGTACCTCTGCTTTCTATTTTCTGAATTCCTGCTTTATTATGTTACTTTAATCATTGTCCTACATTCAGCTGTCTGTGGTGTTACTTTTATCTGTCTATTCGTCCTGGGCCATGGCTGAAAATGTTATGGGGACCAATTAATTTGCCTTGTTAAGAAAGGAAGTGCATTTGGAACTTTGATTGTGATATCTGGTACTCTTGGTTTTGAGAACAGGTGTCCAGAATGAGTTCCTGTACCACAGTGTGCCCGATTTTATTTCTTGTATCCTAGACCCCCAATATATTCTATTTCTTTCTCTTTTTGTAGTTTTTAATGTACAATGATTTCAGTGGAATGTACATTGTACTAATTATTTTGTGTAGTGAGTTTCACAGTATAGTATTTTGGTTTTGTGAATGGGATGTGTTTGCTTACTTTTTGAATAGGTCATATGTTGTATCTAGTCTTCCGAAAAGTAGGACTGTCATGGCTTTCATTAATAAAGCTTCACTGTTAAGTTAGGGTAAAATTAAAATTTTATTTTAGCTGGTGTTTTGTAGGAAATTTTTCTTTTTTAATGTTTTTCTTTTATATGAGATTGGTGGAATTATCGTTTGGGTTGGAATGGAGATCCTATTGGGTTTGACATGTAGCAAGGTACTGTTGGTATTTTATGGGCACCGTGGTTGGGTACAGAGATGTTTTTGGTGGCTTAGATATGTAGGAAGATTCTGTGTTTGGAAGTCCTTTATCATTTTTTTCTTTTTCTTTTCTTTTTTTTTTTTTTTGGTAATTTTTATTTTTAAAAATATTGTGATAGCATGGTTCTCTCTTTAAAATGTGTATGTGTACACATTTTTATTGGGGATAGTAGGATTTTTTTTGTTAGGGTAGATTGCATAGATAAGATTTGTACTTTGTATATTTCATTTTGTAATAGTTATGTTAGCTTTTCTGTTCGTTTGTCTAAATGTTGTGTTGTATTTGTGTTAATGTGTACTTTTTTAGGAAGTATGTTTTGTTTGCAGGTGCATAATTGTGTTTATTGTTTTTGGCTTGTGTGTCGTTGTGGTTTATGGCCACGTACAGGTGTAGTGCTATTTTAGTATTGTTAAGTGTGTGTGGTTTGTATTGTATTTACGTAGGAGTATGTTTCAGGTTTACTTTTATTAGTCATGCTGTTCCAGTCAGCAAACAATTAACTGAAACTAAAATATCAATATTTGTGGAACAGCGCACATGTGAAACAGCGGTGTTGTCTAAGATCACACAAAACACACAAATAGTTTTTTTTTTCTCCTCTTGTTTTTCTTTTTTGTAGGGGGTGTAGACCCCCTTCTGTGTCCCACATCCTTGTGTATACGTATTTTAAGGTAGCTCAAACTCTGAGATTAGGGAAAAGTTTAAAAGAAAGAAAATGGGTCCTCCTCTTCCTGTTGGCACCCATGAACTACAGACCTCAGTCAGCATGCAACACAGCAAGTTCCAATGCTGTTAGTTGTCAACTGTTGGAGATCAGTAACTTTCCTGTTTTAAAACTTCAGGGGTTGCTTTTACAAGATGCAGTATAGCATATGTTTTCTGTTTGTTTCATGATTTTCTGATTAACCCTTGTGTGTGTGTGTATGTGTATGTATATGTATATATATATATATATCGCTTTTCATGGGTATTTTTTGTTGTGGTTGTGCTGTTCATGTTTTTTTTTTTTTTTTTAGTATTTTGGGTGGGTTGGTTTTTGGGCTATGTTTGTGTTTTGGACAGTGTGCTTTTTTATGCTTGTGTGTGACATTTTATTTACAGTGCAGTCTGTATGCAGGAAACAGATTACCCCCATTAGGCATAAATATAATAATTCCATTTTGTTTCACATTTCACTTTAGTATAGGCTTAGTCTTTTCCTAGTTAAGGGTGTCTGTGTAGATATGTTGTAGCTTTTGTTGTCATCACTATTGTTTATAAATGTTACAAGTATGTTTCTCTGTTGTGGTACTGCATCTTTTTCTTGTCTTCTTTTTTTTTTTTCCCTGTAGTGATTTTGTGAATTTCTGTTATTCAGTTATTCTGTTTTTATGTTTTTTTCTTCATTTTTTGATGGTTGCTGATTTTTATAAATGTTTCCTTTGTAGGATGCCAATACCATGTTGATGATGATGGATGTTAATGGTGGCGACTGCATCTTGGAGGCAGGCTCTGGTTCTGGTGCGATGACTTTGTTTTTATCTCGGGCAGGTACACCATTCTATTAAATATTATTTTCTTTTTATTTGTAGTGTCTTGACGCAGTGTGTTGTCATAGGATCATAGGAAGTTACTAGGCTATTGGCCCTGAGGCCCTTACAAGTCTAGCCAAGAATTTAGCCCATGCTCCAACAAGTCAGCACCCTATGCCACTGTCCAGCAGGGGCATAGGTGGAATCCCAGAGGTGTATTTTCTGTTCCCTATCCAGTTATCCAGGTTGCACTTAAAAAGGGTTAATGAGGTACTCTGCTTTATGTGGAGAGGGAGGCTATTCCACAAAATGGGGAGTCTCTGGGACACAAATCTGTCTCTCCAGCAAGTCCTGTTGATGTCACAGACCAGGTTGAGGTCGCACGTGTAGGTTACTGAAGTGCAGCTTGACTTGCGGATGTGCAGCATTCCCATCAGGGTGGGGTCTGAGATTGCTTTGTATGCTAGATAGAGGACACCTTGAGGAGTCTGTAGGAGACTGAATAAAGGGACAGGGATTTTAGCATACCTGTGTAGGGTAGATGTTTGAGGCCCTGGATGCTTCGGGTGAGGAATCTCTGTGGTCTCTCCAGCTGCTGCATACACTTTGTGAGGTGCATGCCGAAAGGGGCATTGTATTCAATAATCAGTCTTATAAGGGAAGAATACAGGTATGTTACAACCACCTTGTCCCTGGATAAGACACCCTTACTAATGAGGTGGGCCATGTAGAAACTTTTCCATACAACGGAGGCAATATGGTGGTCAACAGTCAGTTTGCTATCAACCTGGGTTCCCAAGACCCTCACACCTGATTGTGTGCTTAGTGCCTTATTATCAGTGTGATAATTTGTAGGGAAGTCATTCTCCCCAAAAGGGATGATGATTTTTGCCATTCAGTTTGAGGCCATGTTTCTGGCACCTGTCATTTGTTTGGGTGAGACCCTATTGGAGGATGCCCACTTCTCTAGGAGAATTGATGACAGCACCCAGCTTGCAGTCATCTGCAAAGGCCTAGCCCACTAGATTTGGCCTGCACCTCTGAAAAGTATATCCTAAACAGCAGAGGTCCCAAGACTGATCCCTAGGGTACACCGCTTGTTATGGGTCGACTACTAAAGGTAGCTTCCCCTATTTTGACTAGGTGGGTTTTATCAGTGAGCCAGTTTGCTACCCATTTGGTAACATGTTGATTGATGTCTAGTTGAGAGACCCAGGTCAAGGTAGGCAGTGTGCACTGTCTTCCCCTCTTCTATGGCCTTGGTGACTTTTGTAAAAACGCTGACCAGATTTAACAGGCATGACCTCTCCTTGACAAAACCATACTGTGTGGGATCAAGTGTCTGGAGGTTGCCAATGTCCTTGTTTATGAGGTCCATGATAATCCGCTCCATGGCCTTGCAGATTAGGCTAGTTAGGACGATGGGTCTATAATTTCCTGTATCGGTGGATGCTCCACCTTTGTGCAAAGGGATGACAGTAGCTGTCCTCCATTCAGCTGGGAAGTAGCCGTTGCTCAGGCTTTGATTGAATAGGGTGCGTAATGGAACTGAGAGCTCATGACTGAGTTCAAGTAGGATGCAGCCAGGGCTGTTATTGGCTCCCATGGAGACTTACGGATATGTAAGAGATTCATAAGTGTGGTGTTTGCAGATGCCTTGTGATGAGGTAGGCATAGCTCACCCCTTAGCAGTCTGTAGGAGACGAAGTAGAGGGAAAGGGCCTTCAGATGCTATGCATAAGGCAGATGTTCCTCGTGTTTCACTGTTGCAGTCATTACATTTGGGTTATCTGCCTGCAGGTAGCCCTAAGCTGGCCTGAATACCAGAGTCTTGGATACCTGGGTCGAATGCTGCCTCTTCTTCCATGACGTCAGGTCGTCAGGGGTATAAAACATGCAGCCGATGCCATTACCTCAGTCTTTCTTGCCGCACAGTGCCTGAAGCAGAAGCAGCTCGCAAGTGCTGGTCGGGCGACTCCTGAAATTTTCGTTTTTGAGTTTTAGAACCGAAGTCTTCGAAAAAAAGTACCCCTTTGGGGATCCTTTTTCTTGCTCTTAACCGATGTCAGTAAAAGTTAACAATTGTCTTACCTGTAGAAAGCAAATATCTCAAAGATTTTCATTCGTACTGCATTCCTGGCTTTAGGCCCCAGACCACGTTGTCCCTCGCTGTCAGTTTTGTGCCTTATTCAACCCCTGAACTATTTGTCGTCTGTTTATTTTCGCAGCAAATTATTTCGGTACTCTGTTTAACTCTCCAGAAATGGCTTTGGTAAGACATCTGACTACTGATTTATTCTGGAAAAAAAGTAAGGATAAAGACAGAGACAGACCGCATAGGTCCAAAACTGCCGATGACACTTCCGTTAAGTTAGTCGCCAGTTCGCCGCTACTCGGGCGCTTTCGCAGCTCGTAATACCTGCTACTTCAGATTCGTAGGCCTCTACTGAGACCCATTCGGAGTCCAGTATGCCATGAGATGCTTCTTTGACTATGGAATCTGCAGATGTCTCTACCTTGGATGGGTCCGGAGCCACTGTGCAGGCACCAGCTTTTGAGGGTGTATTCAGGCCTACAGATTTGCATTTTAAAATGACGCCATCTTCTTCATCAAAGCCTAAAACTTGACCCAGGTCTAGAAAACCGACGTCCAACCCGCATGGTCAGGCCCATATGCCTAAACAACAAATGCTTAGAATGGCTGAAGACCTTATTACTTGAGACCCAGAACTGATTTTCCTTCTGATTCTTCTGATCAGGATTCTGAACTTTCTGTTTCTTCTGATTACCGAGATTTGCCCTTATCTACCTATGAGGATCCTGATGCAGAGGATTCCATCCCCTCTGCTTCCCCTCCAGAAGATTTTTCTTTTGGTGAAACCTTGCACACTCTTAGTGAGCATTTCCGCTGGGAAAGCCAGGATTCCTCTGACTCCAAAAAGAGTCTTAGGGAATTTTTACTCCTCCGTCAGCACAGGCCTTTAGCTATCCCTCCTGTTCTGGACATTGTAGATGATGCCTTCTTGGAATCTAGCCTGGCCCCAGACACTTCACCTGCAGCTCCCAGTAAACCTGACCGGTATTAGAGTACCTAACTCTCACAAGTTCCTCTTCAAGAATCCTACTGTGGATCCAGAGACCATTTCCCAAGGACCAAAGGGCATTAAAGCTACTGCTGCCAAAAACCCTACCCCCTCTGATAGAGATTCTAGGGCCTTGGACAGTTGGGGTAAGAAGCTATACATTTCTGCTACTTTGGCCATTAGGGCCTTACATTGCCAGTTTCATATGTTAAAGTATCGGCAGTGTATTATGGGACTACTTAAACAGAAAATTATGTTGATTCTTGACTGTGCTGAACATAAAGAATTACAGGATTTAATGTATTTTGCTGAGCAAGTTGGTAAGCATACTTTGCAGTGTGGTTTTGACTCTTTAGAAGCATCTTGCAGGGCTGCTGTCACTGGGTCTGTACTTAGAAGGCATGCTTGGCTTAAGGAGCAGAACTTGCCAGATCATGTTAAAGCTAAATTACTGGATGCTCCCTTAAACCAAGACCGCCTGCTTGGCAACAAAGCAGTAGTTATCCTTAAAAAGATGGAGGAAAAAGTTAAAGTCATGCAAACTGTTAAAGATTTCCTGCAAGGTACAGCCTCCCAGGTTTAACAGGCATTGGCCTTCTAAGAATTGGTCCTTTCCAGTCTTTTCCAGGTCCTCTCATTCTAAACCCAGGAACAGCAGACCACATAGGTTACTGTCTCAGGCTACACACAGGTCTAGACAGTGAGGGGGCTCCCACTTCCAAGGCAGGAAGTAGCAAGACACCCCTCCTATGGAAAATGTCACAATGACTTAACCTTAACCCTTCCAAACCCTGCGCAACTGCCTGCTCCCGTAGGAGGAAAGCTTGCCCTGCATGCAAAAAACTGGGAATCCATTACCCAGGACAAATGGGTTTTAAATATAGTTTTCTAAGGATACAGATTCCACTTCCACACCCTACCAACCCCAAAAGGTTGGCCAGACCTACTCCCAAATCAGTGGGCAGAGGCTCAACAGGCAGGTTCTCTCTCTTTTATGTATCAGAGCTATTCAACCTGTCCCAGCAGAAGAAAGGGGGCAAGGTTTTTATTCAAGATTTTTTCTGGCACCCAGAAAAGACAGCTCCTGGCATCCTATCCTGGACCTCTCTATTCTAAACACCTTTTTGGTAATCCCAAAATTCAAAATGCTAACACTTCAACCGCTGCTTCCTGTGCTAGGCAAAGATGCCTGGTTGGCAACCTTGGACTTAAAGGAAGCTTACCTGCACATTCCAATAAGGGAATCTTGCAGGAAATACCTACGCTTCAGAGCAGGCTCCATGCACTATCAGTTCTCTGCACTTCCCTTTGGATTATCTACTGTGCCCAGGATATTCACAAAGTGTCTAGCTCCAGCCATTGCATTTTGCAGGCAGAGAAATATTCAAATATAGCCATACCTGGACGATTGTCTGATTCTGGCAGAAAGCCAGGACATGCTGTTAAACTTCTGGCATTCGTAAAGAAACTTGACCTCAATGGGGTACACCATAAATGAAAATAAATCTCCTCTAGTACCCTGCCAACAGATAGTATTCCTGGGAGCAAGCTTGAACACAACTTCCCAGATGGCTTACCTCAAGCCAGAAAAACAAGTCTATTTGACAACCTTCTTCAAACTACTGGCCACATGGACCCAGCTGTCTGCAAGGAAAATTTTGCAAACCCTGGGGTTCATGGCCTCTTGCATTTTACTAATTCCATATGCAGAACTGCATATGAGGAAACTAGAATGGTATCTAAAAAGCCTATGGTGTCAACATTCTCAGGACTTGGAATCAATGATTCCTATCATTCCTTGTATAAAGACAGAGTTCCTTTGGTGAGCAGAAGCCTGCCACCTCAGCAAGGGGCTCCCTTTCAATCTACCCCCTTTCGCCCAAACCCTAACAACAGACGCATCAGACTATGCATGGGGGAGCTCACTTGGCAGGGCAGTGCATTCAGGGCAAGTGGAACCCGAGTCAGATACACCTGCATATCAGCCAAAAAGAAATGTTAGCTGTACAAAATTCCCTGACAGCCTTCAAGGACCACATCCTTTCAGGATAATTATTGGTAAAGACAGACACCTCAGTTATGTGGTACATAAACAAGCAGTGGGGAACCCACTCGTACCCTCTCTGTAGACTAGCCATGGCTCTGTGGAACACAGCCTTGAGCTACCAAGTGCACCTACAAGCGCAATTCCTGCCAGGCAAGCTAAATTCACTGGCAGACGATCTAAGCAGAAATCTCATGGATTCACACAAATGGAAGCTGGAACCAAAGATATTCAACCTCTTGAGGAACAAATGGGGGAATCCAGATATAGATCTGTTTACCCCCCCCCCCCAGAACTACCATTTGGACAAATTCTGCACAAGGACTCCCCACAATCAAGCTTGGGAAGTGAATATCCTGTCCTTTAACTGGGAAAGCCTCTCGTTTTATGCCTTTCCCACTCTGCCTCTCGTCTCGAAGGTTCTGCTAAAGATCAAACAGGACAAACCAAGGACAATTCTTATTGCACCAGACTGGCCTTGCCAGCACTGGTACCCCCTCTTGCGCAGCATGATACTGCTGGATCCATGGCACCTACCTCAGACACCTTCCCTGCTGTCCCAGCAGGCGGGCCAGATTCTGCACCCTCAGCTTCAAACCCTGAACCTTGCAGCTTGGCTAATTCCTTGAGCTCTCCAGTCACATCACTCAGTAAGCAGGTGCTAGATGTCATTCTGGAAGCAAGGAGACCCAGTACTAGAAAATCTTAGGCTGAAAAGTGGAAAAGATACTGTTCCTGGAGCCAGACCCAGGATATGGGCACTACGGTGCCCAGTTTACCTCCTATTCTTCAGTACTTAACAGAAATGCTCCACAAGGTCCTATCCTTCTCGTCAATTAAAATTCATGCCTCGGCAATTTCAGCACATTTATAATACTGAACCACCCCTCTCCTCTCACCTCACCCCCTGTTAAAGCAATTCCTCAGAGGGGCTAAAACTTTAGGACCCCCCAGGCGAGCCCCTACTCCAGCCTGGGACCCTTAACTTTGTATTGGAAAAGCTCACTCTCCCTCCATTTGAACCAGCTGCAACTGCAGAGTTAAAATTCCTTTCTTGGAAAACAGAATTCTTTCTGGGTGTAGATCACATAATCGAAATCCCAAAACATCGGACACGATAAGCTCGAACTTAGAATGTTGAAATGTGATATAACTGAAAGCTCAGAACAGCGACTTTTTTTCCCAGGGAAAAAATTTGCTGTTCCGAGAAACACACACAACACAAGCACACCAAAAAAGTAATCCACACATATACACTTAACATCCTACTTCTAACCCTACACTAAACAGTACATACACTACAATCTATCCACTTACCTTAACCCAAACCTTAATCCTAAGGTCCGTAACTATCACACACTCACCTTACCCGCTTCCTAACCCTAAGATCTGTAACTATTGCACACTCGCCTTACTCGCTGCCTAACCCTAAGGTCCGTAACTATCGCACACTCACCTTACCTGCTCCCTAACACTAAGGTCCCTAACTATTGCACACACATCTTACCCGCTCCCTAACTATCACACACTCACCTTACCCTCTCCCTAACTGTAAAGGTCCCTAACTATCGCACCCTCAGCTTACCCGCTCCCTAACCCTAAGGTCCCTAACTATCCCTTCCCCACACTCACCTTAACCCGGTCCGTAACCTTCGCACCACAGTGGAGAAAATAGTGAAGCGGCAGAAACAGCCCACCAAATTCTTTCCCTAGGAAAGAATTTGATGTTCTGCAGCTTCACTGTTTTGGGTTTGATGTTATAACATTCGACGTTTTGCTACGATGTTATAATATAAACCCTTCCTTCCAGCCATCACTTCAGCAAGACAGGGTTTCCCTCAGGACTAATCCTTCCTTTATGCCCAAGGTGGTGTCTAGTGTGGCCCTAAATCAGTCCGTTTAGTTGCCCACCTTTTTTCCAAATCCACAAAACAAAGGAGAACTAATTCTACACTCTTTGGACGTGGACAGACAACTTTGATTTTATTTGGACAGGACTAAGCCTCTCAGACAATCTGAACCGCTGCTAGTTGGCTTTGCTGCAGGGGCAGAGGGGAAGGCCATTTCAAAGCAAACCATTTCTATATGGATAGCCCATTGCATTCATTTCTGCTATAAGCACCATGGAAAACCTACCCCACAGGGGATAAGATCTCATTCCACCAGGGCTGCATCTGCCTCTACAGCCTTTCTCAGCGGGGTCCCTACCTGGGTCATCCTAGAAGCTGCTACCTGGAGCTCTGTACATACCTTGACCAAGCATTACCACATGCCTATTTTTCTAAATCCAGAGCTGGTTTTGCCACTACAATTTTGCAGGGCTTAATAGCTGGCCCTAATGCTCTCTAACTTCCTCCTCCCTTCCATAGCTTTGGGAATCTACCCAAATGTATTGACTGCAACAGTGAAACATGAAGAACATAGTACAGTTGTGTACACTTAACATAAATGTAGATGTTTGAGCGTATTCACTGTTGCAGTCCTGTTTACCCTTCCACCAGCCCCTGACTTCTTTTGGCTCTACCTTTGCTTCTTGTTTTAAGCTTTCTGGTGCATTTGCTTTTTGTTGGAGGTGTAACTTAACATACAATTGCTTTCCTTTGTGGGGGCACCTGACATCTGGGGCAAGAAAAACTGATGTAATGGCGTCTGCTGCAAGTTTTGTACCCCCTGATGACCTGAAGTCCTGGAAGAAGAGAGCATCCGACGCAAGATCCAAGACTCTGGTATTCAGGCCGGCTGAGGGCTAACCTGCAGGCAGATAACCCAAATGTAATGACTGCAACAGTGAATACACTTGAACATTTACATTTATGGTAAGTGTACACAACTGTACTGTTTGTTACACCTTGTATTCTTTTTGAAGAAACCTCTAAAGTTGCTGTAGGTCCTGCATATGCCTGGTAAGGTACATACTGAAGGGAACATTGTACTCTATGATTGGTCTGATAAAGGTAGTGTACACTGTGATGATGACCTCTTTGGACTTAGATACCATGTCTTTACTTCTAAGATGTGCAACATAAAAGGATTTCCATACCACTGTGGCCATGTGGTAGTTGAAGGTAAGGCTACTGGCTATGTGTGTACCCAGATCCCTAACCACTAGGCCCACTTTTAGGGGCATATTATCAACATGGTAATTAGCCAGACTTCCCAAAGGGCACAGTTATGTATTTCTTAGCACTAAGTTTAAGAACATGACTTTGGCACCATTTGATAGTCAGAGATAGGCCTACTTGAAAAATGCCAGTGTCTGCAGGGGAGTTGATAACCCCAAGCTTGCAATTGTCTACAAACTTAGCCATAAACCTTCAGTGTTTGCCTCCACTTTAGAGAAAAGAATGCCTAAAAGGAGGGCATGCAGTGCCAAGTCCTGGGGACTTTGCTAGTGACTGGCTTCTTGCTGAGGTGGCCTTGCTTATTTTGACCTCCTTGGTCCTATCATTGAGCCAGTTGGATATCCAGCGGGTGGGTAATAAAAGGGTTTTACACCTAATTTAGTGAGCTTGTTTATAATGCTCAACTAAGGTACTGTATTAAAAGCCTTGGCCAGGTCGACGTAACCTGTGCGTGCAGTCTTGTCCATAGCCATTGCTTTGGTGACCCTCTCAAAGTTCACCAGATTTAATAGGCATGGCCTTCCTTTAACAAAGCCTAACTGTGACATGTCCAGTGTTTGCAGGTTACCTATGTTCTCATTTATCCTGTCCATGATAATTCTTTCCATGGCCTTGTATATGAGTTTGGTCAGACCTCCTTTGTGCTGAGGAATTACTTTAGCCATCTTCCATTCGTTGGGTCCAAAACCTGACCGAAAAGTGATTAAGTCGACAAGAGAGGTCATGTTTCATGTTGTGTAGTAAGCATTCCAAGATGTTATTGGGGCCCATCAATGCAGTGTTTTTAGCCTTAGGAAGTGCATTGAAGACCTCTTCTCTAGTTTGGGGGGATTGTGGTATACGGTATTTCCTTTGGGCTATCTGACGGGAAGGTGAGGGGAGAAATTTGAGCTGAACCTGCCTGCCAAAAGGTTGGTACTGGCCTTTGGTTCATTGGGTCGTTATGGGTGATGCCAAAGTTTTGCTCATTGTTGTGCATTTACCTTGAGGTTATGGACATAGCTGTAGAAAGCTATGTTCATAGGTGTGTACTAGGCTAATGGCCCTGGAGCCTTTACAAGCCTAGCCCGTAGGAATACCCTGGCATAGTGCCACCTGACCTTAGTTACCAGTGCCTCTGTCGAGTAGAATCACTGGAGTGATCCCCAGGGTGAATTTTCTATTTCCCATCCACTCATCAAGATCCCTCTTAAAGAGGTCCAGTGAGGTGCTCTGCTTGATATGTATGGGCAGTCTCTGGGTTATGAACCTGTCCCTCCAGCATGATGATCTTCGTGTTTCATTGTTGCAGTCATCACATTTGGGTTATCTGCTTGCAGTTGCCCTCAGCCAGCCTGATTGTTAAAGTCTTGGGTCCTGCGTCAGTTGCTGTCTCATCTTTCATGACATCAGGTCGTCATGGGTATGAAGCATGCAACCGATACCATTACATCAGTCTTTCTTGCCGTGTGGTGCCCGAAGCAGAAGCAGTTCGCAAGTGTCGGTCGGCCGGCTCCTGAAATTTTCATTTTCGAGTTTCAGAACCGAAGTCTTCAACTAAAGCTAAGTACCCCGTTGGGGAAACTTTTTCTTGCTCTAAACCAATGTCAGTAAAAGTCAATAATTGTATTTCTTGTGGAAAGAAAATACCTCATAAAGATTTTCATTCGTACTGTATTCCTTGCCTAGGCCCTGACCACGACGTACCTCGCTGTCAGTTTTGTGCCTTATTTAAACCATGAACTCTTCGTTGTCGGTACATTTTCGCTTCTAAATATTTTTGTATTCAGTTCAGTTATCCAGATATGTCTTCAGTAAGCCATCCAACTATTGACATTCTGAAAAAACGCAAAGATAAAGACAGAGACATGCCATCTAGGTCCAAAGCTGCAGACGATGCTTCTCCAAAGCTAGTCATCAGTTCGCTGGTACTCATTGAGGTGCTTTCGCAGCCACTGATACTCGCTATTTCAGATTCGCAGGCCTCTACTGAGACCCATTTGGGGTATGCTGCAAGATTCTTCAACTGTGGAACCTGTGGATGTCTCTACCTTGGATGGGTCTGGAGCCGCAGTGCAGGCACCAGCTTCTGAGGGTGTATTCAGGCCTACTGACTTGCATATTAAACCTTAGCCATCTTCTTCAAGGCCTAAAACTGAAACCATGCCTAGGAAACCAAAGCTCAAACCGCATGGTCAGGCCTCTATGCCTAAAAAATAAATGATAAGAATAGCTGAAGACCTTATTACTTTAATCAGGGGAAGCCAACCTTCCCCCTTTAAGAGACCTAGGACTGAATTTGCTTATGATTCTTCTGACCAGGATTCTGAAATTTCTGTCTCCTCTGATGACCAGGATTTACCCTTATCTACTTATGAGGATTCTGATGCAGAGGACTCTATTCCGTCTGCTTCACCCCCAGAGGATTTTTCTTTTGGTGAAACCTTGCATACTCTTAGGGAACATTTTCACTGGGAAAGTCAGGGTTACTCTGATTCTAAAAAGAGGCTTAGAGATAGGGTTACCACCTTTTCAAATGGCCAAAGTGGGACATTTTTGGTACAAACATCAGATTTTACAGGCCGACACATACCCACGGTCAGTACAAAGGATAGAACTTAACTTTTTTGCCTAAATAAAAGCTTATTCTTGTAGCATTTTAGTTGTTTATTATGTTTCTTATAACATGTAGGTATTTTAGATGCAGAATAACTGTTTTATGCAACTATTACATAAAATATAGGAAATAATTTTGTCCTAAAATTTCAGGACATTTGACATTTTTACAATTTTTTGTCAGGACACAACTGCCCAAAGAGGGACTGTCCCTCGCAAAGTGGGACAGGTGGTAACCCTACTTAGAGATTTCTTACTCCTGCCCCAACACAGGCCTTTAGCTATCCCTCCTGTGCTGGACATTGTTGATGATGCCTTTTCGGAATCTAGCTTGGTCCCTGACTCTTTACCTCCTGCTCCCAGAAAGCCTGATAGATATTACAGGGTTCCTGATTTTCATAAGTTCCTTTTTAAAAATCCTACTGCGGATCCTGAGACCATTTCACAGGGACCCAAGGGCATTAAGGCTACTACTGCCAAAAATCCTCCCCCCTCTGATAGAGATTCCAAGCCCCTGGATAGATGGGGCAAGAAGGTGTACACCTGCAATCTTGACCATCAGGGCTTTAAATTGGCAGTTTCATATGTTAAAGTATCAGCAGCATATTATTGGATTGCTTAAACAGAAAATTATGTTGATTCCTGATTGTGCTGAAAATAAGGTTTTATAGGATGTAATGCATTCTGCTGAACAGGTTGGGAAACATACTTTGCAATGTAGTTTTGAGTCACTAGAGACATCTTGCAGGGCTGCTGTCACCAGGTCTGTACTTAGAAGTCATGCTTGGCTTAAGGAGCAATCTTTGCCAGATCATGTTAAAACTAAATTGCTGGATGCTCCCTTAAATCAGGACCACCTGTTTGGCGACAAAGCAGAAGTTGTTCTCAAAAAGATGGTGGAAAAAGCTAAATCTATGCAAACTGTTAGATTTCTTACAAGTGCATCCTCCTAGATTTAGTAGGCATTGGCCCTCAAAACATTGGTCCTTTTCTGCCTCTTCTAGGCCTTCTCAGTTCAAACCCAGAACCAGCAGAACACCCAGGCTTCAGTCCCATGGTACACACAGGACAAAGCAGTGAGGGTTTCCCACTTCCAAATTAGGTCATAGTAAGACTCTCCCCTATGGTAAGCTGTCTCAGTGACTTAACTTTAAAACTTCCAAGCACTTCTCAACTGACTGCTCCTTTAGGTGGAAAGATTGCTCTGCAAGCAAAAAACTGGGAACTCGTTACCCAGGACAAATGGGTTTTAAACATAGTTTCTCAAGGATACAGATTTCACTTCCACACACTGCCAACCCCAAACGGTTGGCCAGATCTACCCCTAAATCAGTTGGCAAAGGCTCAAAAGCAAGTACTCTAAGATTAAAGGGTATTTGGACTGTACCAGAAGAAGAAAAGGGACAAGGTTTTTACTCAAGACTTTTCCTGGTACCCAGAAAAGACAACTCATGGTGTCCTATCCTGGACCTGTGTATCCTAAACACCTTTTTGGTGATTCCAAACTTCAAGATGCTAACTCTTCACCAGTTGTTTCCCATGGTAGGCAAAGATGCCTGGTTGGCAACGCTGGATTTAAAGGAAGCCTACCTGCACATCCCAATCAGGGAATCTTGCAGAAAATACCTACACTTCAAAGCAGGCTGCATGCACTGCCAGTTTTCTGCACTGCACTTTGGCTTATCTACTGTGGCCAGGGTATTCACAAAGTGCCTAGTTCCAGTCATTGCATTTTGCAGGCAAAGAAATATTCAAATATACCCATACCTGGACGATTGTCTAATTCAGGCAGAAAGCCAGGATGTACTTCTGAATCATCTGGTATTTGTACAAAGGGTGTTAACTTGTCTGGGGTACATCATAAACCAAAATAAATCACATCTGGTACCCTGTCAACAAATTATATTCCTGGGAGCAAGCTTGAACACAACTTCCCAGATGGCTTTCTTCACGCCAGGGAAACAAATTCATTTGACAACTTCAAACTAGTGGCCACAAAAACGCTACTATTTGCAAGACAAATACTGCAAGCCTTGGGGTTCATGGACTTGTGCATTCTACTAATTCCATATGTAAGACTGCATATGAGGAAACTGCAATGGTATCTAAAAAGCCCATGGTGTCAACATTCTCAGGATCTAGAAGCAATGATTCCTATCATACCTTGCCTATGGTTAGAATTCCTTTGGTGGCACAGAGGCCTGCCACCAAAACAAGGGACTACCATTCACACTTCCCCCTGCCGCCCAAACCCTAACAACAGACGCATCGATTATGCCTGGGCGGCTCACCTGGCAGGGAAGTGCATTCAGGGCAAATGGAACCCAAGTCAAATGCACCTGCATATCAATCAAAAAGAAATGTTAGCTGTACAGAATGCTCTGACAGCCTTCAAGGACCACATTCCTCGAGGACAATTAATGGTAAAGACTGACAACACCACTGTTATGTGGTACACAAACAAGCAGGGGGTTACCCATTCTTACCTCCTCTGCAGACTAGCCATGGCTCTGTGGAACACAGCCTTGAGCTACCAAGTGCATCTTCAGGCTCAATTCCTTGCACCTAAATATACTGGCAGATGAACTAAGTAGAAATTTCATGGACCCACACGAGTGGAAAGTGGAGCCAAAGATTTTCAACATGTTGATCAACAAATGGGGGATCCTGGATATAGACCTGTTTGCCTCCCCCCAAAACTACCAATTGGACAAATTCTGCACAAGGACTCCCCACAAAGAAGCCTGGAAAGTGGATGCTCTGTCCTTCAGCTGGAAAAATCTATCGGTTTACGCCTTTCTTCCTCTTCCTCTCCTCTCCAAAGTGCTACTAAAGATCAAACTGGACAAACCAAGGATGATACTGATTGCACGCCAGCACTGGTACCCCCTCTTGTGCAGTGTGTCACAGCTGGCTCCATGGCACCTACCTCAGACCGCTACCCTGCTGTCTCAGCAAGAGAGCCAGATTCTGCACCCTCAGCTTCAAACCCAGAACCTGGCAGCCTGGCTAATTACCTAATTTCTCCGTTACCATCCCTCTGTAAACAACTGCTTGATATCATTTTGGAGGCAAGGAGGCCTAGTACTAGAAAATCTTATGCTGAAAAATGGAAAAGATTCTGTGCCTGGAACCAAACTCAAGGGATGGCCACAACAGCTCCCAATTTACCTCAGATTCTTCAATACTTAACTGAGATGCTTCACAAGGGCCTTTCCTTTTCCTCCATCAAAATTCACACATCAGCCATTTCAGCTCATGACAACACAGAACCGCCCCTCTTTTCTCACCCATTGCTCAAGCAGTTCCTCAGAGGGGCCAGAAACTTAAAAGACCATCCAGAAGAGCCCCAACTCCAGCCTGGGACCTTAATTTTGTATTGGAAAAACTCACTCTTCCCCCTTTTGAGCCAGCTGCAACTGCAGAGTTAAAATTCCTTTCTTGGAAAACAGCTTTCCTTTTAGCAATCACTTCAGCAAGAATGGTATCTGATTTACAGGCCCTTATGGCAGTAGAGCCATTTATCATCTTTCATGCGGACAGGGTGTCCCACAGGACCGATCACTCTTTCATGCCCAAGGTGGTATCCAGTGTGGCTCTTAATCAGTCCAGTCATTTGCCATCCTTGTTTAATCCACAGAACAAAGGGGAATGGATAATGCATTCCTTAGATGTGCACAGACAACTTAGATTTTACTTGGACAGGACTAAACCTCAAAGGAAATCTGAACAACTACTGGTGGCATTTGCTGCAGGGGCAGAGGAGTAGGCTATTTCAAAGCAAACTATTTCTAAATGGATAGGCCATTGCATTAATTTCTGCTATAAGCACCATGGAAAACCTATCCCACAGGGGATTAGACCCCATTCAACCAGGGCTGCATCTACCTCTACAGCCTTTCTCAGAGGTGTCCCTACCAGAGACATCCTGGAAGCTGCTACCCGGAGTTCTGTACATACTTTCACCAAGCATTGTCATTTGTCAATTTTCTCTAAATCCAGATCTGGCTTTGCCATTGCAGTCTTGCAGGGCCTTATAGGTCCTAATGCTATCTAAATTCCTCCTCCCATCCTTAGCTTTGGAAGTCTACCCAAATTTGATGACTGCAACAGTGAAACACTAAGGACCCTTTTGTGGCATCTCCGGTTGTTGGAGGTGTCTAGTGAGGTACATGCCAAATGGGGCATTGTACTCGATGATTGGCCTAATGAGGGAAGAGTAGAGGGAGACCATGACCTCTCTCTTCCTGGATGCAAAACCCTTAGTAATGAGATGTGCCACATAGGACTTTCTGATCACATTGGCAATGTGGTGGTCAAAAGAGGGGTTGCTGTCTACCTGTGTTCCTAGAGCTCACATAATGCTTTCTGTGTTCAGTGGACTGCCATCGATGTAATTCAAGGGAACCGGGTTTTTCCCAAGGAGGATGACTACACATTTTTTGGCATTGAGCTTAACGCCATGGTTCTGACACCAGTCATTGGTCTTAGTGAGGCCGTTCTGTAGGATGTCAACTTCACTTGAGTTAATAATAGCTCCCAAGTTGCAGTAGTCTGCGAACTTTGTCAACCAGAGTCCCTTTGTGTTGGCCTGGACTTCAGAGAAGTAGATAACAAACAAGAGAGGACCCAGGACCAAACCCTGTGGGACTCAACTCATGACTGGTCTGCAGTCTGACTTGGAGTCAGCTATTTTCACACTGTTGGTTCTGTCTGTGAGCCAGTTTGCAACCCACCTAGTGATATAGGGGTTGATGCCTAACTTAGTGAGTTTTTCTATGATTCCTGAGTTGGGAATGGCATCAAAGGCCTTTGCCAGATCAAGGTTAGGCTGTATGAACCACCTTACCTTCATCCACAGCTCTGGTGACGGACTCAGAGAAGTTGACCAAGTTGAGCACGCATGATCTACCCTTCACAAAACCAGACATGTAAGGATCCAGAGTTTGGAGATTCCCTATATCCTTGTTTATTAGGTCCATGATGATGCATTCCATAGCGTTGCATATTGGACTTGTCAGTCTAATGGGGTGATAGTTCTCAGTGTCTGTATTCGCTCTTTCTTTGTGGAGAGGGATGTTTGTAGCAGTGTGCCATTTGGTAGGGGCAAAGCCTGAGGTGAGGTTGTGATTGAACAGGGGACACAGGTGAGGTGCCAGCTCACTCTAGTTCATGTAGAACACAGCCAGGAATATTTTCAGGTCCCATAGAAGCTGTATTCTTGGCCTGGGACAGTGCTGTTCTAACCTGTGCAGCAGTAATACTGGGTGCCTGGCAATCTACTGGTATTGTGATTGGTCCTTTTGGAGGGGGAGAGAGAGAGTTAAAGTTGGTACTGAATCTGTAGCTCAGAGCAAATCTGGGCATTGCCGTGGAGATTCTTTACATAACTATAAAAGGTCTTGTGGTTGTCTTTACTATCTGCTGCAATTCTGTTTTCATAGCTAGCTTTAGAGAATTTGATGAGGGATCTCAACTTTTTATTGAGGCTGATAAGGGAGTTTTTAAAGTCTTGGGACTTAACCTTATTCCACATCAGTTTCCTCCTTCTGTTGTAGAGTTTATTTATGGCAGGGAATCACCAGATTGGGTTCATTTTTTTGGAGGAGAGCGTGTTGGTTCTGTTGGGTATGGTGAGATCCATGCATTTCTGTACATGTTCGTACAGTACAGTGGTGTATGACTCGGCGGTCATGTAACTATTCTGCATTTGCATGGGTGCCGTAAAGTTAGCAACCTCTGTTTTTTAGTATCCCAAAGTTAGCTATGGAGAAGTTTTTCATGGTGATTACCTTTGCAGGGGGTGGGGTGGGAGGGATGTGGATTTCCAAGGTGATTAGTTTGTGGTCAGATCTAACCAAGGAGGAGTTGACTATTGGTGTAGAGCAGTGGTCTCCATGTTAGTAATGACGAGGTCAAGGATGTTGTTTCCTCTAGTGGGAGTAAGAATGAGCTGGTCCAGGGCATTCTAGTTAATGAATTCCAGGAAACGTTGGGCAAGTGTATTGGTACATGAGTAGTTTTCCCAGTTAATGGAGGGGTAGTTCGTCACCCAGTGTGAGAGTGTTAGGTTGGACCCTAATATTCTCCAAGGTGCTTAGGAAGGTGGAGTGTGAGTCTTGGGACATGGTTGGGGACCTATAGCAGGCTACAACCTGAATCTATGTCTTACCCAATGGTAGCTGCACCTGAAGCATCTCGGATGCATTATGTTGGGCTACCAGTCTAGAGGTGTGTGCATCCTTTATGAATATGGAAACACCACCACCTTTGGAGCTCTGGGGCCCAAAAGGTGTGGCATGAGTTATAGCCTGGTAGTGCAGGGATCGTTTCTGCTGCCTTGAACCAGGTCTCTGTTACAGCACAAATGTCGATGTTCTCCATTTTAAGGCATGCTTAGAGGGGAGTGCATTTTGAGATTTAAACTTCTAGTGTTAAGCTGCATGACCCTCATATTGCATTTGTTTGTAGCTGCTACGGTGGCAATTTGGTTTTTGGAACACAGCATAAAAAAGGCACTGTAGGGGTGGCAAGAGCCTTGGCCAGTATCCGGAAGCCCAGGGATGACACATGCAGGCCATCTCTGGCAAAGCATTGAGGTCTGTCAGTCATGTCATCCAAGGCAGACAGAGACTGGATCCCCTTAGAATGATACCAGAAACGTAGCCAGTTGTTGAAATCAGTCATTTTCTGCTTGTACTGTGCTATCATTTTGGGTTATGGTAGGATGGTGCTCGGGGCTAGGGTCATACCCAGCTGGGCTACATAATCTGAGAGCTCCTCCATGTCTCTTTTCATGTAGTCCAGGGAGGTATGTCTCAGGTCATTCACACCCACAAGTACAATGACAGAGTATATGCAGATGATTCTACCCTTATCTGCTCGGCACCTTCCTCTACTGAACTGACCTCATTGACGCAAAATACCTTTAACGAAGTAGAAACTTGGTTTTCCAAACGGTTTCTCCTACTAAATGCAAAAAAAACTAAACTCCTCCTCTTCTCCCCCTCCTCTCGGTCCCCCCCTTTAAACTTTACCATTTCTTCTAATAATGGTACTATCATCTCGCCTGATCCAACTACTAAACTTCTGGGAATAACCATTGACAATCATCTTTCCTTCGATCAGCACATTAACAACACAATCAAGGTTGTTAACAGAAAAATTGGATCCCTATATCGTATCAAACCTTTTCTAACCCCAGCAACAAGAACCAAAATTGCACAAACTCATCTCCTATCTACTCTCCTATATGCTTCCCCCATTTATACTAACCTCAAGAAAAACAGTCTAAACAAACTTGCAACTTGCTATAATAACATAGCTCGCTTCGCCACTAGCAACCCCTTTAGGACCCACCATTGTATAAATCTAAAGCAACTTGGCTGGCTCATATTTCAAAACTACCTAAGAATTCCTCAACTCACTATAGCCCACAACATATTACACCTACCTGACAACACCCCTATACTCTCTCAACTTTTAATCCCATTACAACAATCTGAACTCGCTTGGCTCCTCTAGTAAACTCATGACAAAATCAATAAAGGCAAACAACACAGCAGGTGGTTCTCTATTCACTAACACTATAGGTAGAAGCTGGAATCTCTTACCTAGTGACATAACTTTGACTACATCCCTACCACAATTCAAACAAAAAATTAAACTGTACTACCTCAATCATTGGCTTTGTTCCTGCAGTACACCTGACTAAACTTTTTCTTATACTATATCTCTCCTTCACTCTTCTCTTCACTACCTGTCTGATTTCTTCTCCTTTTACTGTACTAATCTAACTATGTACATCTTATGTATAATTGCTAATATGTAATGAACTGCTTATTGTAATCGTGCTTCTCTTTGAAAGTATCTTGCATTCTGTGTGTTGTTATGAGTTCTAATTTTTATATTTCTAAACAGTAATGATTATTTGTAATGTACTTAGTATTTAGTGGAGCTTTTCTCCTCGGGCCTCTGCTGAAAATGGACATGTATCCAGCCAGACCAGCCCGGTCAACAAATGTAAAATAAATAAAATAAATAAAATTGTACTTGTTGTTGAGGGACCTGAGTGCATGTATTATGTGGTGAATCCTGGTGCCTGACAGGCATCTGTTACTTTCTCATATTCATCCTAGTAAGTGGGACATCAGTGTGCCTCACTATCGAGTCACCTATGACTAGTGTGTTGGGCATGCTGTTTTGCCTTAGGGGCTTTGGTTGAGTGGCACACTGTGTAGGAGAGTTATGTGTCTCGTGATTAGTGTTGTGGTGGTCGAGGGCGTTTCTGCCTTGGAGGTCTGTGCTGTTTGGGTAGATTTTTATTGAGAGCCTCTGCAAAGGTGGGTTTGCGGTTTGTGTTTTTATGTGAAGGCAGTGCTGGTGGGCTACATTTTCCATGTGGTCTGGTGTAAGTGTTTACCTTCTCCTCTTGACGGGCTGTTCTGGTCTTGGCTGGAGAGTGTGTGGCTTCCAGTTTGGATATAGAAGTGCATCTCTTGCAAGTCCGAGTGTTGGGAGGTTAGAGGAAAAGGTTGTCAATGTACATGAGGCAGTTGGTACATTGCCTCAGGATGCCCAAGTTCACCAGGTTAATAGGAGAAAGCACAGGGAACTGACCTTTAGACATGCCTGCAGTGGTGGGCATTAATAATAAGTACTGGAGCTGTTTCCTTGTAGAACGTCTAGTGCTGGTAGCACTTTTGTGTGCTCCAATAATTGCTGCAAGAAGTCTGGTAAAGTGTTAAACTAATAAGGTAGTAAAAGTGTAGGAGAGGAGACCACTAGCAGATCTAAGGGAGGAATTGAAGAGCAGACTTTGGCACCGCTCAGAAGCTTACATAAAGTTCTGGATGCAGCAAATCTGTTCCTGGACTAGACTAGTTACAGGAAAGGCGGGAAACCAGCACAAATGTGGGCTTTTAAACCAGAAAGTTGAAAGAGATGGAAAAACTACCCTAACGTTCAATAAACTGCAATTTCTGGGCCAGAAACCACTCTTGTGGTAGATAGGCTACCTAGTGCTTACCACTCCCACTGTTAAGCTAGAAGGCTTCCCTTCGACACACAGAAAGGCTTGGGCGGCTCAGAAGCTTACCAACAGTCCTGGATACAGCAAATCTGTATCTGGGCTAGACTAGTTTCAGGAAAGGCAGGAAAACAAGCTTAGATTTTTTTTTTCCAGATGGCAGATAAAACAGCACTAAAACAATTGAAAGTGCAGTGCAAGCTAGCACACTTGAGTGTGAAGTAGTACTAGAGCAAATACAGTTTAAATGCAATTTATTCAAAATGTATTCTGAACTGAATTCAGTTGTTGGTTTATTCAACTCGGAACAGTTAAAAAGTGGAAAAAAAATACTTAGTTGAGAAGCACACTCAGTCAGAACACAAGGAGATTTTTTTTAGCAAAGGGAGAAAGGAGGAACAGAAGATAATTCAAGGTTAATAGCCTAAGTGAGTTGGCCTTCTCAAATTTTCTCGCTGTATTAGGTAGAATGAACACTAGACTGGGAGGAGTGTCCTAGATCAAATTTACAATAGGGACGGGCAACTGCAAAGCCACCAACTGTAACCCCACCACAGGAATAGGGTAGGTGGGTGGGAGAAAACCAGTTTCAGAACAGATCAGAAAACAAAACAATGCCAGTAAATATATATAATTCAGTCAAGTAAAAATTAAGACAGTGCAGAGCTCTGAAAAGTTAGTGCCAAAAAATATACTTACCAGTTTGTTTGAGAAGCACTCTTCAGTTAGAATACAATAAGATTCTAATGTGGTTGTTTCTTTCTGTTTTTTTTTATTCAAATGTAGCCTTCTTTGAAGTATTAATTAACCCTCTAGGTTTCCTGTTTGGATTGGCCAGGTTTTTTTAATATGTTGGGTTTTGTTCCTTCTAAGCTTGGCCAAGATTTTTTTTTTTAACCGATTGTTATTGTGACGCTACCATGGTAACTTGTGTGTTGGTTTGTCATATTCTTAATACGAGTGGGCACTGCTTGCTCTATACAGTTATTAATATGGCTGTACAGGGATTTTGTAAATATCTTAGCATGTGCTGTGATGTTAACAGTGCTCAAGTCTGTTTGGAATTTAGCTAAGGTGTCACATAGTAGAGAGAGGTTAGCTTTGCAATAGTTCTTAAAGGTTTTTAGTTTAATTGTTTCTTCAGATTTAATTTTTATTTCAAGCAGTACTGGCTTATGGTCAGATCTGAAGAGTGAGGACATTACATTGGGTGAGGAACATCACTCCCCCATGTTTGAGAGTACACGTTCAAGGATAGTTGTACCCCAGTAGGAAAATGGGCCAACTGTTCCAGGATGTTAGTATTAACAGAGTTTAGGAATTTCTCATCTTTTGCAGTAGAAATGTTGTAGGATTTCCAGTCAATACAGGGATAGTTGAGATCTCCCTTGAAGACCATATTGGGTTGAACAATGAAGAATTCAAGTACATTGCAATGGGTAGTATGGGTTTCTTGGGACATTGGGGGGGAGGGGACTTATAGGTTGCAAGGATATGGGATGAGACCCTGTTTATGGTGAGTTGCACACGTATGGCATCCATTGGGTCATACACTTTAATTAGTCTGGATGGGAAGTTGCTTTTAATATAGATAAAAAGTTATCACTTCCACATATTCTACCTTGATCCCGACATTCCCAGTTGTAATCTTTGTGCTTCCTTTAATCCGCATACTATCCATCGTCGGGCTAAGATTTTGGCTAAGCATTTTAGAGTTTGGCCTAAGTTTGTGGGTATGACGTCCGTCGGTCTTCAGGCTTCGGCTATTCAAAAAAAGTGTAAGGGCAAGGACTGTGACAAGCCTCAGAAAACTAAGTCCTCATTGGTCATCTGTCAGGCGGGAGCCAGTGAGATGCTTTTGCAATCCCTGCAGTCCGCAGATGTACAACTGCAGGCCTTGATAGAGTTCGAGTCCCTTAGGCCTTCGACCTCCAGTTTGTCTTCTTACCTGTCGCCGGTCACCTCTTCTGCTGGAGCTGGTACTGCTCAGCTGACTCCGGGGTCCGAGGCCTCCATTTTGCGATCTGACAACAAACTTCTTCCTTCTACTTCTGCTGCTTCTTTGGCGGTTGTCAGTCCTCCTGAGTCCTTCAGGCTTGCAGGTAAGTCTTCAATCCATAAGCCTGTGAAAAGGCAGGCTCCAGTTCCACCTAGTTCTCCTCAATCCCAGGTGGTTAAAATTGGTAATGATTTGTTAACTCCTATCAGTGGTTCTCAGCCTCACCCTCCTAAAAGGAGTAGGGAGGTTTCTCCTGAGGTTTTGTCGTGTTCAGGATCTGTTTCTTCCAGCATTTCTGCTGATGAGGAATTTTCTCAGGCTTTTTCTCCCATTGAAGATTCAGATGCAGAGGAGTCCATTCCTTCAGCTTTGCTCCAGAGGATTTTTCTTTTGTTAACACTTTAAATACCCTCAGGGGAACATTTTAAATGGGAAAGCCAGGATTATCCACAATCTAAGAAACGGATTAGGGAGTTTCTTGATTTACCTCAGCATAAGCCTCTTGCTATTCCTCCTGTGTTGGAAGTTGTTGATGTTTTTCTGGAAAATTCCTTGTCTCCAAATTTGGTTACCCTTCTCCCAGATAACCTGACAGGTACTACAGAGTCCCTGATTCTCATTTATTTCTTTTCAGGAACCCGTTGGCGGATCCAGAGGTTATTTCTCAAGGCCCTAAAGGGGTTAAGGCCACTGTTACCACGAATCCTGTTCCATCGGACAGAGAATCTAGGAATCTAGATAGGTGGGGCAAAAAAGTTTATACCTGCCACCCTAGCTATTAGGGCTACCAATTGTCGTTTTCATATGCTGAAGTACTGACAGCACACCTTTGAGGCTGTTAAGTCTAAAATTGCAAATGTACCTCTTTTGGCAGAGAGTAAAGACATGCAAGATTTGTTGAATTCAGCCACTCTGGTCAATAAGCATTCTTTGCATTGTGGTTTTGACAACCTTGAGGCCTCCAGTAGGGCTTACGGCTACTGGATCTGTTATTAGAAGGCACGCTTGGCTCCGAGAACAGCCTCTTCCAGAACCTGTCAAGGCTAATCTTTTAGATGTACCTTTGCATGAAGACTATCTTTTTGGCAGCAAAGCTGAGGAGGTGCTTAAGAAGATGGAGGATAAGGCCAAGTCTATGCAAACTGTTAAAGATTTTCTGCAAGTTCAACCTCCTTGCTTTAGCAGGAATTTCCCTTCTAAGAGTTGGACCTTTCCTGATGCCAGCAGACAGAACCGTTCCAGGACTAGGGGTCACAAATTTTCTAAGAGGACATACAGCTACCCCTCAAAGGTCTAGGTGGTGGCAAGCTTCCACTTCTAAGGCAGGAAGCTCCAAGCCTGCATCTCAATCAAAGCACTGTCAATGACCTTTTACAATTTCTGCCTGTTCTTGCTTGCATGGAGAGTCCTTTAGGGGGAAGGTTGGCCCTTTTTTCAGATGTTTGGGCCTTTATTACAAACGACAAATGGGTGCCCAGAACGGTGTCCCTAGGGCACAAGTTTTCTTTCCACACTTTCCAGCTCCCAAGGGATTCACAGACATTCCTCCAAACTGAAAGGCAGAAGTAGAAAATCACATTTTTTCTCTGTTTCATCTGGGTACAATAGAATCAGTTCCTGCTCAGCAGATAGGCAAGGGCTTTAATTCCAGGCTTTTTCTAGTTCCAACAAAAGAAGGCACCTGGCATCCTATCCTAGATCTTTCCATTCTGAACTCTTTTTCTAGTAATTCCAAAGTTCAAAATACTTGCTCTGCATCAGTTGCTTCTAATGCTAGAAAAGGATTCCTGGCTGGTAACCTTGGATCTCAGAGGCTTATCTGCACATCCCTATCAGGGAAAGTTGCAGGCAGTATCTTCATTTCATAGTGGGCAAGCAACATTATCAATTCTCTGCGCTGCCCTTTGGCTTATCTATTGCTCCCAGAGTCTTCACGAAGTGCCCGGCCGCAGTCATTGCTTTTTGCAGACAGAAGAAAATTCAGATTTACCCATACTTGGATGACTGTCTGAATCAAGCAAGTTCTCAGAAGCAGCTATTAAAGTATTTGGAATTCGTAAAGACTCTTCTCTCTTGCCTAGGTTACACTCTCAACGAGGGAAAATCAAAAATGGTACCATCCAAGGAGATGGCATTCCTGAGAGTGAAAAAAATGTTTTTGGAACGAGGTTACCCCAAGGAGTTTATTCTACGATTAAGAACTGAAGTGGAGAGAGAGAGACTACAAAGGTTTAAGCCCATTATTGGGATAGGTGTGGATAAAGGTAACAACCAAAAACATTTGCCCATAGTGGGTCAGAATCAATTCTTGAGGGGCCTGGTGGTAGAATACAATGGAATTAATAAAAATATGAAACAGACCTTAATGAATGAATGGAACAAGTTTTCCCTCCTAACTGACATAGATGAGATAAAGGGAATGTATCCAAAATTGGTGTTCAAAAACTCTTGGAATATCAAGAGTATTTTGGAAAAAAGAGGTGACAAATTTAAGGGAATAAATAAAAGTAAACTTGGCACATATAAGTGTGGGAGGTGCCAACAATGTCCGCACATTATTAACAAAGGAGAAGTGTACTTACAAAGTAGAAAAAGAACCCTAAGAAGTATAGGTTTCTACAATTGTGAAAGTAAAGGGGTGATTTATCTGGCAATATGTAAAAAATGCCAGAGTTTCTATGTGGGCAAAACTGAGAGAGGTCTAAAGAGGAGAATGTATGAACATTTTTATGATATTGGGAAGGGCTAATCAACTAATGCACTGTTTAGACACACTCAGACCTGCAAGGAATATAAATACGAATTTTTTGTACTAGAACAAATAAGACCGGACACAAGAGGTGGACCTTGGGAAGAGATTTTGGAGAGTAAAGAGCTATGGTGGCAAATTAACCTAGAGGCTGGTAGTAAACCTGGGTTAAACGACACATTGTCAATTTCTTCACTGTTAAAATTGAGGGCTTTGAAGATTTAGAATTTTGTCTCAGTACACTTCCTTATAAACTCACTAGAGGGCACCCTTATATAGTATTTGATTACTTCAGTTTCCTAACAAGAAGTTTTACATGGTTTTTAACACATTGAGATTTTAAAACTATATTAAGTGTATATTTACATATTCATATTATTTATCACTCGCTTATCTGCTAGTTTTTAAATCAAAGTATTTATTATGAGATTTATTAGATTATTAAATATTGTTCCACTATAAGAAAAAGGGTTATAAAAGTGTAAACCTTATATGGTATGAAGACACTCCCTGAACAAGATAGGCATGAATATTAACTAGTAGGATGTTACTGATTTGTTTGAATTAATTGAAGCTGTTCTATTGGTTTTTTACTAATTAAATCATTAAACTAAGTTATATAAGTGCAAATGTGAACTAAAAGCATTTATCTGATGAAGTCCTATGTGTATGGACGAAAACGCGTATTTTACAGTTGATGTTATAAGAGCGTTAATTTATTTTAGTACTTTCTACGTTTTTAAGTGGAATATTTGAATAAACTTTTAGTGGAGTTACCTAAAGTGCTTCCTTGGTCCTTTGGCACCTTTGTTTGGATTCCTGAGAGTGAGTCTAAACACAGCCACCCAAATGATACATCTCACCCAGGAGAAACAGACGACTCTTTCAGTTTACTTCAAGGATGTGGCAAACCTGTCCCAGCTCCCTGCAAGGAAATACCTGCAAGTTCTGGGATTCATGACCATCTTGTATTCTCATGATTCCATATGCAAGACTGCATATGAGGAAATTCAGGACCTGGATATTGATGATCCCTCTGCTTCCATCTCTGCAGACGGCGTTCCTATGGTGGGCAACAGCCTGTCTACAAAACAAGGGCATGCCCTTTCGGACACCTCCTGCCACTCAAGTTCTGACTACAGACGCATCGGACTATGCCTGGGGAGCACACCTGGATGGCAGATGCATACAAGGGACGATGGAACACCCTGCAGATGCACCTGCATATAAATCTAAAAGAGTTGATTGCAGTTCAACAAGCCTTACTAGCCTTCATGCACCTTCTTTCTCCAGGGACCTTACTTGTCAGAACAGACAATACCACAGTCGTGTGGTACATCAACAAGCAGGGAAAGACTCACCCTTACCCCCTGTGCAGACAAAGTATGAATCTTTGGTCCATGACAGCATCCCTAGACCTGCATCTCCCAGCTCAGTTCCTTCCAGGAAGGCTCAGTGCTTTGGCAGACAAGTTGAGCAGGCGAACCCTGGATCCTCATGAGTGGCAGCTGAACAGGACAGTTTTTTACAGCAGCATTCAACGTTGGGGCACACCTCAGGTAGATTTTTTTTCCTCCCTGGATAATCACCTTCTGCCTCTCTTTTGCACCAGACAGCATCACAGCAGGGCTTGGAGAGTGGATGCTCTGTCCTTCCCTTGGACGTTGCTATCAGTTTACGCCTTCCCTCCTCTTCCTCGTCTACCCAGAGTGTTTTTGAAGATTAAGGACAAATGACCAAGAACTATTCTCATAGCTCTGGACTGGCCCTCTCAGCATTGGTATCCACTGCTTCGCAGTCTCCCCCATTTCCTTCATTGGCATCTTTCTCTGAAGCTAGATCTTTTGGTTCAGGAAGGGGGAATTATTCTGCATCCTCATCTTCAATCACTTCCCTTGGCAGCATGGCTCATAGTTTCTCTTTCCTTATCTTCTTCCCTTTCCCAGCAGGTGGTTGATGTGCTGAGGGAGGCCAGGGGTCTAGCATTAGGAAGTCCTACCCTGGCAAATGGGAAAGGTTTTCTCATTGGAGGCAGGCTAGAGGGGATTCTTCTTCTCAGCCTACCCTTCCTCTGATCTTGGAATACCTGGCTGAATTGCTTCAGGGTGGTCTTTCCTTTTCTTCTATCAAGCTCCATGCTTCAGCCATTTCTGCTCATTGTTCTTTTGAACAGCCCATTTTTCTGTCATTCCTTGATGAAGATGTACATAGTGTTTCACTATTGCAGTCATGACTGTAGGGTTCTCCCCTGCTGGCAGGCAGCCCTCGGTCGGCCAGAATCCCAAAGTCTGGGTCCGGCGTCGGCTGTTCAACCATGCTCCCTGACGTCAGAGCGCCGGGAGTACAAAGCTGACAGCCAATGCCATCTTCTCCAGTCTTTCTTGCCGTGCGGTGATAGCAGTTCGCAAGTGCCGGTTGGCTGACTCCTGACGATTTTTTCTGATAAACTTCAGTCCGAAGACTTTATTCTCCACTCAAAGCTAAGTACCCCATTGGGGAAACTTTTTTCTTGCTCCACTCCGATGTCAGAAAAAGTTAATAATTGTATTTCATGTGGGAAGCAAATACCTCATAAGGATTTTCATTCTTACTGTATTCCTTGCTTTAGGCCCTGACCACGACGTAGCTAGTTGTCGGTTTTGTGCTAGATTCAATCAACGTACAATTAAACGCAGGTACGATTTTGCTTTTCTTTACTTTGGTAGGCGCTTTAACTACAAAATGTCGTCGGATATGGTTCCGGCTACCGGAGTTCACAAACGTCGCAAGGATAAATACAGGCCTCCGAGGTCCAAATCTGATGATAGCGCACAAGCGGAGCCAGCTTCAGGTTCGGCCGTCGTCAGTGAGGCACTTTTGCAGCCCCTGTCATCGGCCATTTCAGAACCGATGGCCGAATCGGACTCTCATGAGGAGCCAACCAGGCCTTTAAATATTTCAATTGCAGGACCTTCGCACAATGCTCCTTTGGATGAGTCCGGAGCCGCTGTGCAGGTACCGGCTTCCGAAGGGGTTTTCAGGCCTACTCAGCTTCTTATAAAGGCAAAGCCAAAGACAAAGGCAAAGACTCCTTCAAAAACAAAGACTGCAACACAGGCCTCTACTGAACCGGCTCCCAAGTCACAGAAACAGTTACTCAAGATGGCGGAGGATTTACTTGGGGTTCACAGCCCCCTCCAGATAAAAGGCCAAGCCAGGATGTTTATTATGATTCCTCTGATCAGGCTTCTGTTTCTTCAGTTTCTTCTTCTGACCAGGAATATTCTTTCCCTCCTTATGAGGATTCTGATGCTGAGGAATCCATTCCTTCAGCTTCTCCCCCTGAGGATTTCTCCTTTGGGGAAACTTTGCATGAAATGAGGGAACATTTCCACTGGGAAGGACACGAGTATTCGGAATCTAAGAAAAGACTAAGGGATTTTTTTCTTCTCCCCCAGCATAGACCCCTGGCTATTCCTCCTGTTTTGGAAATTGTGGATGATGCTTTTTCGGAGGCTAACTTAACCCCTGTCTCTTTTCCTCCTGCTCCTGTTAAGCCTGATAGATATTATAGGGTTCCTGATTCCCACCAGTTTTTATACAAGAACCCTTCTGCTGACCCTGAAACCATTTCTCAGGGTCCTAAGGGAGTTAAGGCCGCTTCTGCCAAAAAACCCATTCCCACTGAAAAGGATTCTAGATCTTTAGAAAGATGGGGCAAAAAAGTGTACACTTCTGCTACTTTGTCCATTAGGGCTTTAAACTGTCAGTTTCATATGCTGAAATACCAGCAATTTCTCTTGTCTGTTTTAAAACAAAAGCTTACTTCCATTTCTGCCTATGCAGATGATAAGGAATTGCATGACTTATTGCATGCCACTGAACAAGTTGGAAAGCATGGTTTACACTGTGGATTTGATGCCTTGGATGCTTCTTGTAGGGCTGCTGCCTCTGGTACAGTCATTAGAAGGCATGCATGGCTAAAGGAACAAAATTTGCCAGAACAAGTAAAAGCTAAATTATTGGATGCTCCTGTTCAGCATCATGTTTTGTTTGGATCAAAAGCTGAAGAGGTGATTAAAAATATGGAGGATAAGGCGAAATCCATGCAAACAGTTAAATATTTCTTACAAGTACAGCCACCAAGATTTAGCAGGAATTGGCCTTCTAAAAATTGGTCCTTTCCCACTTCAGACAGGCCTCAGAGAGGTAGATATAGACACTCCAGAGGAAGGCCTCAAACACAAGCTACTTATAGACCAAGACAGTGGACTGCTTCCACCCCTAGGGGAGGAGAGGATAGGTCACAAACTCATAGGAAACAAACTCAATGACTCCCTCTGTTGGGCTGCAGGAACTTCTTGCCTGGAAGCCCCCCTCGGAGGAAAACTCTCTCTTTTTTATCAAAATTGGACTCCTATAACCCAAGACAAGTGGGTTCTGGGTGTTTTTTTTTTTAAGAGGTTACAAATTCCATTTTCATACCCTGCCAAGTTCAAGCGGATGGCCAGACCTTCCAAAACATCAATGGACAGAGGTCTTAAACCAGGTGGAAGCACTTTTGGCTATGAAAGCCATAGAGCTGGTTCCACTTTCAGAGATGGGACAAGGTTTTTACTCAAGGCTCTTTCTAGTCCCCAGGAAGCAAAACTCGTGGAGACCCATTCTGGATCTGTCAGTCTTGAACACCTTTCTAGAAATTCCAAAATTCAAGATGCTTACTCTACAGCAGCTACTTCCAATGCTATCCAAAGACGCGTGGATGGTAACTTTGGATTTAAAGGAGGCATATTTACACATTCTCATCAGCCAGGAATGCAGAAAATACCTCAGGTTCAAGGCCGGATCGAGGCACTTTCAATTCTCTGCGCTGCCCTTTGGATTGTTTACTGTGCCCAGGGTCTTCACCAAATGCCTGGCTCCAGTAGTAGCTTACTGCAGACTCAAGGGAATTCAAATTTACCCTTATCTGGATGACAGTCTAATTCAGGCAGACAGCAAGGATGTCTTACTCCAGCATCTAGAGTTTGTACAAAACCTCAAGTTCCTGGGATCTTCTGTAAACATAAAGAAGTCAAATTTGACACCCTCACAGCAGATAACTTTTCTGGGTGCTCTTCTAAACACCACAACCTAGACGGCATTTCTGACATCCGAAAAACAATTACAGCTGGCTTCAACTTTCAAAACCTTGGCAACTTTAACTCGACTATCTGCAAGGAAATTCCTGCAGGCTCTGGGTTACATGGCTTCCAGCATCCTTCTCGTACCATATGCAAGACTACACATGAGGAAAATACAGTGGTACCTAAAAAGTGTATGGTCTCAGCATTGCCACAGTTTAGACATACTGATCTCCGTCCTGCCTTGCCTTCAAAAGGAATTTCTTTGGTGGTCCAGGGCGTGTACTGTAAACAAAGGAAAACCCTTCTGTCTGCCTCCTGCCACTCAGACTCTAACCACGGACTCGTCTGATTATGCTTGGGGAGCCCATTTTCGGGGTAACTGTCTGCAGGGCCTTTGGACAAAGGATCAGAAGCACCTGCATATCAATTTAAAGGAAATGTTGGCCGTTCAGAAAGCCCTAATGGCCTTCAGGAATCTTCTACAACCAGGACAACTACTAATACGGACAGACAACACCACAGTTATGTGGTACATAAACAAGCAGGGGGGGATCTCATTCCTACCCCCTTTGCAGACTAGCCATGGATCTATGGAACACCGCTCTAGCTTGCAATCTGGACCTTCAAGCTCAGTTTCTACCAGGGAAGCAAAACTTCCTGGCAGACAGTCTGAGCAGAAACCTTTCGGATCCACACGAGTGGATGCTAGACACCAAAATATTCAGGATGATAACAGCAGTCTGGGGATGTCCTCATATTAGACCTCTTTGCATCCCATCTCAATCATCAACTACAGAATTTTTGCACCAGGACTTTCCACAAAGAAGCTTGGAAAGTGGATGCCCTATCATTCAGTTGGAAGAACCTCTCAGGATATGCCTTTCCGCCTCTTCCTCTTCTTCCATGGGTATTATTAAAAATAAAACAGGACAAGCCCAAGATGATAATCTTGCTGGCCCCAAATTGGCCTCGACAGTTTTGGTACCCAACTTTAAAAAAGCCTATGTCTGGAGCCCCCTTGGATTTTACCTCAGTCTCCGAACCTTCTGACACAACATCAGGGTCAGGTTCTACACTCTCATGTCAGAACTCTCAGCCTGGCGGCCTGGTTAATCCAGGGCCTTTGATTTCTTCTTTCCTACCCAAGCAGGTTATGGATGTCATTTTAGAAGCAAGACGTCCTAGCACTAGAAAGTCTTATGCAGGAAAATGGAAAAGATTTTGCTCCTGGATGCAGGCCCAGGATTCTGATCCTCTTCTTCCGAACATTTCTTCAATTTTGCTTTACTTGACAGATCTCTTACATAAGGGTCTCTCTTTCTCTTCTATTAAGATACATGCCTCTGCTATTTCTGCTCATTATAATACAGACCCTCCAATCTTTTCCCACCAGCTCATGAGACAGTTTCTCAGAGGAGATAAGAATTTAAGACCTCCTAGATCTCCTCCCATTCCTGCTTGGGATCTCAACTATGTTTTGGAAAAACTAACCTTTTGAGCCTGCTTCCTCCTCTGACATCAAGTTTTTATCTTGGAAGACAGCTATCCTGTTAGCCCTAACCTCTGCCAGGAGAGTTTCAGAGTTACAAGCTCTTATGGCTGTGGAACCATATATTATTTTTCATCAAGACAGGGTGTCTTTGAGGACTAATCCTACCTTCATGCCTAAGGTGGTTTCCAAAGTGGCTTTAAATCAAACTATCCACTTGCCAACTTTTTTCCCCACTCCTCAAAATAAAGGGGAAAGGATCTTGCATTCCTTGGATGTACACAGACAATTACGTTTTTACCTGGTCAGAACCAAGGACATCAGAAAATCAGAACAATTGTTTGTTTCTTATGCTTCAAGTTCCCATGGTAAAGCCATTTCAAAACAGACCATTTCTAAATGGATTGCTCATGGAATCAGATTTTGTTATTCACACCATGGAAAGCAATTCCCAGGGAGTATACGGAATCATTCCACCAGAGCTGCTGCCAATTCTGCGGCCTTCCTCAGGGGGGAGTTCCTACCAAAGACATTTTGGAAGCTGCAACTTGGAGTTCAGTGCATACTTTTTCTAAGCACTACAATCTAGCTCTCTACTCTAAGTCTAGGGCAGGCTTTGCCTCTGCAGTCTTGCAGGGCCTTTTAGCCGCCCCCTTCTTCTTTATGACCACCTCCCTTTCTTTCAGCTTTGGGAATCTACCCTACAGTCATGACTGCAACAGTGAAACACGATGAACATAGTACAGTTGTGTACACCTACCATAAATGTAGATGTTAGAGTGTCTTCACTGTTGCAGTCTGGGTTTCCCTCCCTCCTGTCCCCTCTTATTTTTATTTTTTTATGGTTCCTTTTTTCACCATTCTTCTGAGGTGTATTTGCAAAGGGTATGGGACCTTTATCATTTTGGGACTCCTGACATCTGGGGCAAGAAAAACTGGGGAATATGGCGTCGGCTGTCAGCTTTGTACTCCTGGCGCTCTGACGTCAGGGAGCATGGTTGAACAGCTGACGCCGGACCCAGACTTTGGGATTCTGGCCGACCGAGGGCTGCCTACCGGCAGGGGAGAACCCTACAATCATGACTGCAACAGTGAAGACACTCGAACATCTACATTTTTGGTAGGTGTACACAACTGTACTATGTTTCTCAGAGGTGCTTGTAATTTAAAACCTTCTAGAAGGGCACCTACTCCAGCATGGGATCTTAATTTTGTTGTAGAGAAACTCACTCTTCCTCCTTTTGAGCAAGCTGCCTGTGCAGATTTAAAGTTTCTCTCTTGGAAGACTGCTTTCCTCTTGGCTATAACTTCAGCAAGGAGGGTTTCGGAGCTGCAGGCTTTGATGGCTGTGGAGCCTTTTATTATTTTCCATCCAGACAGGATCTCTTTGAGAACCAACCCCTCCTTTATGCCTAAGGTGGTTTCTAGCTTGACTCTTAATCAGTCCGTACACCTTCCTACCTTCTTTCCTAATCCTTGAAATAAAGGTGAAAGGATCCTGCATTCTCCTGATGTGCACACAGCTCCGGTTTTACCTGGACAGGACTAAGGATCTTTTGAAATCAGCTCAGTTATTGGTCAGTTTTGCCCCTGGAGCTCAGAGCAAAGCTATTTCTAAGCAAACCATTTCCAAGTGGATTGCACTTTGCATAAACTTTTGTTATTCTTTTCATGGCAAGGTTCCTCCTCAAGGGGTTAGGACCCACTCAACTAGAGCAGCTTCCACTTCTGCAGCCTTTTTAAGGGGTGTCCCTACTAAAGATATTTTGGAGGCTGCCACTTGGTCTTCAGTTCACACTTTCACAAAACATAATTTGCCTCTGTTTTCCAGAGCCAGGGCAGGATTTGCCACTACTGTGTTGCAGAGCATTATCTTCAACACTTGATTCTGTTGGTTCCTCCTCCCATCTCATTGGGCTTTGGTAATCAACCCATCTGACTACAACAGTGAAACACGATAAACATAGTACAGTTGTGTACACTTACTACAAGTGTAGATGATAGAGTGTATTCAGTATTGCAGTCCTGGTTTCCCTCCCTCCTTCCCCACTTTTTGGTCCTCTCCTATTGTTTTTTCCTGAGGTACCGGCTGAATTGGATATTATTTGTTAAACTGGCATTTGGCTTAGCCTTTTTTTCTGGGGGCTTCTGTTTTGACAAGAAAGACCGAGGAAGTGACGTCGGCTGGCTTCTTTTGTATTGGACGCCCTGACGTCCTTTACAACTGACGGCAACAGATGTCATTTTTACTTACCTTTGGTATTCTGGCTGACTGAGGGCTACCGGGAGCAAGATAACCCATCTGTTAGGACTGCAACAGTGAATACACTCTAACATCTACATTTATGGTAAGTGTACACAACTGTACTTTTTATCATCATCTCCTTCCACTTTGAATTATAGTTTTCTGCTTGTGCTATGTATAGGAGCCATAGCTGTGAAATACCTCTTCATATTGGGTAATCCCAATCCGCCCTGTTCTTTTGGAAGAAAAAACGTTTCCCACTTGATTCTTGCCGTCTTCCTCTCCCAGATAAAAACCTTCAGCTCTTTATAAATTGCTATCGACAACTTCTCTGGTTGGTAAAAATATGGCTGACCTGTGTATAAGACTAAAGGGACTAAAAACATTCTAACTTCGTGTCTTACTATCGATATCCATATCTTAGGGTTTCCACTTTTTCGTTTTTTTTGTATTCTGTTTTATTTATTTTCTTCCCACATATCCTTCACTGACGCACTGGAATAAATTTTAATGCATACTCCTAAATGCTTCATTTTGTTATGTCCCTATAAGCATGGATATTGCTGAAACAATTCATATGTGGGTGCATAATTTACTGTTGTTGCCTTTGTTTTGGTTTCATTAATTTTGTATGTCGAAAACATCTGAAACTATCTCGGTATGTTGCACAGCACTGTAATGTCCCTTTCTGGTTTTGTCACGTATAAAATGTCATCTGAAAATAGAACCAGCTTTTCTTGACTACCATACCAATTAGGTCCTTGGTGAGTCCCTTATTTTATTTGCCAGTGGTTATAAATATAATGCAAATAAAAAAAGGAAAGAGAGGACACCCTTGCCTGTTTCCTCTACTCAAGCAGAGATTATCAGAGAGGTACCCACCCACTTCAGTTTTTGCCTCTGATCCCTCATATCCTAATTAACCTTTTAATTTTATCAAAGAATTTAAATGCTTCCATTGTTCTGCTCATAAAGTCCCAGCTTTCTCTATCAAATGCTTTCTCTGTATAAAAACCCACCAGGCACAGCGGTATTTTCTTACATTCTGCTTCCTTCTGGATCAACAACGAAAGCCTGTGCACGGGCTTTGTCCCAGCAGAATGGAAGACTGCCACTGTCATCCCTCTACACAAAGGTGGAGCATCCACTGACCCAGGCAATTATAGGCTCATCAGCCTAACAAGCCTGATTTGCTGGGACATGGAATGCATTATCTTGGACCTTATAAACAAGGACATTGGCAACCTTCAAATGGCTGATCCCACTCAGTCTGGTTTTGTCAAAGGTAGATCATTCTGTTAAACTTGGTCACCTTCTTTAAAACAGTCACCAAAGCCATGGATGAGGGGAAGGTAGTGTACACTGCCTACCTTGACCTAGCCAAAGCCTTCAACACTATTCGGGCATGATAGATCAACTCTGTCAGCTAGACATCAACTTGTATGTTACCAGCTGGGTAGTTAACTGGCTCACTGATAGAACCCACTCAGTCAGAATAGGGGATGCCATGTCTAGTAGTAGACCTGTAACAAGTGGCGTACCCAAAGGATCGGTCTTGGGGCCTCTGCTGTTTGGGATATATTTTCTGAGGTGCAAGTCAAAACCAGTGGTCTGTGGCTGACCAAGTTTGCAGATGACTGCAAGATGGGCACTGTCATAAATTCCCCTAGTGATGTGAACATCCTTCAAGAGAGCCTTACCCAAACTAATGACTGGTGCCAGAAGCATGGCCTCAAACTGAATGCCACGAAATACATCTCCTTTGGGGAAAATGGCATCCACACTAATCACATTAATAACAACATACTAAGCACACAATCAGTTGTAATGGACTTGGGCACCCAGGTTAATATCAACCTGACTTTTGACCACCATGTTGCCTCCATTGTATGGAAGGCTTTCTACATGGCCTACCTCATAAGTAAGGGCATTTCATCCAGGAACAAGGAAGTCATAACATCCCTGTACTCCTCCATTATCAAGTGCAATGCCTTCTTTGGCATGTATCTTGCCGCCAAGCACATGCAGCAGTTGGAGAGACCACAGAGGTTCCTGACCAGGACAATTCAGGGTCTTAAACAGATACCATGTACCGATAGGCTAAAAGCCCTGTCCCTCTACTCAGTCTCATATAGACTGCTCAGAGGTGACCTGTGTCTAGCATACAAGACCATCTCAGACTTAGCCTTGATGGAGTTGCTGCTTATCCATAAGTCAAACTCCACTCGCACAACCCACATGCAAGGCCTCATCCTGGTCTGTGACATTAATAGAACTTGTTGGCAGGATAGATTTGTGTCCCAACGACTTCCCCCATCTGTGGAATAGACTCCCTATCCATGTCGATCAGAGTACCTCACTAGCCCTCTTTTAAGAGGAACCTGGACGACTGGATGGGAAATAGAAAATATACTCCTGGGATACCACCTTTGTCCCTGCTGGACAGGGAAAATAGGGGCTGACTTTGTGGGAACAATTTGAAATTCTTGGCTAGGCTTATAGGGGCCTCCAGGCCAGTAGCCTAGTATTGTCGTATGAACCTATAAACTGCTTTCTTTCAGGATGTTGGTACTTGTCCTCCTCTTAAAATACTGTTAAACAAAAATCATCCAGATCTTTGTTAGTTTTTTCCCTCCTAACTTCCATACTTCCACGGAAATACCATCTATTCCTGGGGACTTTCCTGTAGATTGGTTATACATCACTATTTTTATTTTGTCGTCTCCTATCCTAACTGTAAGTAATTGAGCATCCTCTTCCTCTAACCTTGGCATAATTGATTCTTTCATAAACATTTCCATTTGTACCTTTTCTTCATTTCCATATTTCTCTGCTTTGTATAGACTTTCATAGAATTTCTGAAATATATGGATCATCTTCCTCCTTATAGGTTCTCTAAGCTTGGTTACAGGCATTAAAGTGTTCTGTTGCCGAGTCGTTGTGCTAAAAGTTTTTCAGCTCTAGAGTTATCAAAAAAACATTTGCTTAACTGTAGCCTTTCTAACTCATTCATGTTATTGAGGTATTCCCTTATTTTCTGTTTAGCATTCTGCATTGCTTCTCTTGTTGTTCTGTGATATTCCCTTTATTTTGCAGTACTTTAAACATTTGTCAGTGCCTCTAAATAATTCTTATTTCTTAACTATGTCTCCCTTTGCTTTATTTCCACTCCACTTTAATTGTATCCCACTCCACAGTTATATTTTCAGAAGAAATGTCTATCTTCTCTAATATCTCCTTAGTGATTTCCACTACCCATTCTTTAAATTCCTCTCTTTTCAACAGATAAGTGGGAAAGTGTCAGTGTCTCATTTTTATTTTATTATCCTGTGTATTATTGGCACATGATCCGAAATAGTTATTGGATGCATATTAAGACCTTGAATTAAATGCACATATTCCTGTGAAATGCAAGTTCTGTCCAGCCTAGCCCAGTTTTTGTATCTTTGGGAATAATGAATAAATTCACTCTGAACTCGAAGTACTGAATTCACATCTTCTGTGCCATATATTTTCATAAATTTCTTTAAAAAAAACTATCCTTCTCTGTTCTATTTTCCCCTTCTGGGTCCCCCAAACACATCTTCACTATTGCAAATCAAATTCCAGTCCCCACCTGTAAGTAATATTCCTTGCTGAAAGCTGATTATTTCTCCCCAAATTTTCTTAAGGTTCATTCTAGCAGTTTTCAGTGGAATATAAATACATGCCAGTCTTGTCAGTAGCCCCTTAGTAGTACAAATCTACCATTATTATCTTTTTTATTCTCTTCTGTTACTATTGGCGCTCCTCTTGCAGTTAATGTTAATAACCCTCCTGAATACCTTTCTTTGTCAAATTCACAAGTTCAGTTCTTTCCAGGTTTGTCTCCTGTAACATCGCTATATTTGCACTCTACATTTTTAATATAGTTCACTATTCTCTCTTTTTGTATTTATCTGCGAGTCCATTCTTCTTCTTCTTCTTCTTCTTTTGGCTTTTCCTGGTTAGGGGTCACCACAGCGGATCACCTGTCCGCTTATGATTGGCAGTGGAGTTTTACAGTGTCGAGTCGCCGGCCTGGCACCCAACCTTCCACAGAAGACACACGCACGCACTCATTCACCCCTAGGGACAATTTAGTGTGTCCAATCCACCTACAGCATGTCTATGAGATGGGGAGGAAACCTGAGCACCCGGAGGAAACCCACGTGACCCCTGGGAGGACATGCAGACCTCCGCACAGAAGGCACCCCAGCCAAGGTTTGAACTGGAGAACCTCTTGCTGTGAGGTGACAATGCTAACCGCTGCACCACCGCGGCCGCCCATTTATTTGCAAATCCATTAATGTTTTAAAAACATTCATAGAAATTGTCATATTCTTGAGAAAGTATTCCCATCGTTTAGGTATGATAGTTTTTTTTATTAAATGTCTAGTTTCCGCTTTTGTGTTACATACATGTACTGTTTGGCAGATTAATCTTTTATACAGTTGTTTCTTGTCATTGCTTACAGAACCTTTTGTTTTATTGAAAACCCATTGCATGGTATTTATTTGTTTCAAAGGATAATGAGTAAACAGGGAATTGTTTACTTGTATCTCAAGTTACTTGTGTGTTAAATTTGATTAGACATTGAACAACATTTTATTCTCATCAAACCATATCATATACCTACCAACTATAGGTTTTGACAAGTAATGTATTGTTATGGAAGGGGCATGCTGCATTCTCAGAGGTTTTGTCATCTAACAATTCTGAGTTTGATAGGTTTGGATACATTTACAAGTTTCACAACTGTTTCAAAACATTCATGACTGTATTTACTACGATTTTAAAGAGCCTTTTCCCATGTAGTACATATGCATGTATAACGTCACTGGCACTGAACCTTGATTTTTTTTGTTTTTCAGTTTTTTTTCTGGTCGTTTGTTTATTTTTTAAATTGTAATGATACCATAGAGTTATTTGTATTTTGATTGAGTGAGAGCTGTTCAGATGACATTAATATAGATCTTGAATTGTACCATAAGACATTTAAATTGAACTATTTTGCAAAATATTCTTAAAGCATAAGCACTAATGTTCTGTATAACGCATGGGCAGTAAAACTGGATAGAAGTCTATGTTCTTAATGGAATGTGAATCTGTATTCTTTATAAATTGTGGCACAGAAATGTCATTCAGACAGCCATTGTGTAGGGGAGAAAAAAAAAAGAATGGCAAAAGGGCACGTGTTTTTTATAGAGTTAAATCTGTTTCCTGGAGTGGTAAGATTTGGGTAAAAACACGGTGGCTCTGTGGTTAAGATCTCTTCCTCAAAGTTTTGGGTCCAAATTTTGACCATGGTGTCTAGTCACTGTCTGTTTGGAATTGCATGTTTTCCACTTGTATGTGTTGATTTTCTCTAGGTATTCTGACAGCCACTCAAAAAACATGCTGACCGAAAGTGGCTATTACTTTTTTTTACCATTGCCCTTATGGCCCAGGACATGAATGAAAGGGGTCCATGCTAACTAGCACACTTAGCCAGTTGACAAATGAATAAATTGAAATTAAATTAAAAAATGGCAGTCCTTTCTTTTTTTTTTTTTTTTTGATATGTCATTCCAGAAATACATAAGCTTCTATTATGCTCAGTCTGTATGTTATTCTACTGTCTTCTTTCTCAAATAATTTTTTTCTCATGAAAAACACACTTGTAATCATAAGGAATCACTCATGACATAGATGATCTAGTACAGGGAATTTATTTGATCAGTTATTCCCATGTTTCATTTCCTTTACCAGGAAAAGCTGTTTTAAATAAAAAGTTATGTATTCATCATAACTAGGCATCTGTGTTGCCCATTTTCCTTTTTCCTCAGCCCATGGGTTTGGATCCGATCCTTGGATCTGACTTGGATCCGAAATCTGGAGTATGTGGCCAACTCTTGAGCTCCTCCCTGTACCCATAATACCTTATCCCATCCCCATTATCTCAGATAGAGTTGTTGCCATAAGGACGTAAGCTAGATAGAGATAAGAACAGCTAAGAGAGAGAAAGAAGGGGTTCAAACCTGGAACTGTAAGTTCCAAAAAATAGTCCAAGAGGTCAGTGCAGAAAATGAAGGACAGGGGATGGATGGGAGGTTACTTCAGGAAGAATAAAAGTAGACAACAGAGATGCCTAGTTATGGCGAGTACATATCTCTTAAATCTGATGTTGTCCTATTCGTTCTTCCTCAAACCATGAGGCAGAGTCCCCAGCTATTTTGATCTTGGGTGGCCCTCATGGAAGTAATATTCTGGAGTACTTCTGATCCAAAGGTGGCTCTGTTTCTAGAAGTAGACAGTTTGTAATGAGTAACAAAAGATGTGAGCATTGGACCATATGGCTGCAGTGCATCTATCATCGGTAGATATTTTTGACAAAAAAGCAGATGAAGCAGCCATGGATATGGTTGAATGAGCCTTGGGAGGTTTGGGTAAGGTCATGCTTTGATGAGAATAGATCCAAGAAATACAATCTGTAATCCATGTGGCGAAGTGATTTTAGAAACTGGACACCACAGTCTTTCTGGTGAAAAAAGTCGATCTGATTTTTTTCTGCTTTGTTTTGTCCTGTGAAGGTGAAAATGTAATTATCTGTGCACCTCAAGGAGATGAAGCACATATTCTCTTTTATTCAAAACTTTTGTAAAGAAGAATGGTAAACAAATGGATTCATTAGTGCTGTCTTCAAAAGCCACTTTGTGTAGAAAGGAAGGATTTGTCCATAAGGTAACCCTATATTTATGGAAACTGATGTAAGGGTTTTTTGAGGAAAGAGCCTGGAGTTTAGATATCCTCTTTGCAGAAGTTAATGGCTACTAAAAGACTGTTTTCCATGAAAGGAATTTTAAATCTGTTTTAGTTGAAGGTTCAAAAGGTTTCTGAGTTTGGCCTTTGTAGCACAACTGTAAGATCCCAAGGAGGTGAAGGATCCTTTATTGGTGGTCTGAGATGAAAAATACCCTTTAGGAATGCTTTGCATTAATTTGGATGAAGCCAAGGAATAATTTCTGTCTCCTGTGTGTAAATCAGAAATAGCTGCTAATTGTAGTGTAATGGTAGAGAAGCTGACTCCTCCTTTAAAAAGGATTGCTAAAAACTCAAATACTGCAGAAACTGGAGCAGATAATGGGTTAAGCTTATTATTCAATGCCCGAAGGGAAAATCTTTTCCACTTGCTCTTTTAAACTCTCTTAGCAGATTTTTTTTTTTGTGAAGCCAAAATAATGTATGGGAGAAGAAAGCCTGGGCTGTCTAACCATTACTGGAAGTGGAGAAACCAAACAGTTAGTTTGACAGACGAGGTATTGGGATGTTGGATCCCTGATGGGTGAGAGAGGAGATCCAGAGATGCCTTCAGTATCCATGGAGGATAAGAGGGTAAGACCATAGGAAGGGGAACCATACCTGTCAATGCCAGAAGGGAGCAACGAGGATGAATGAGCTCTTCAGCCAACTTGCTTTCTGCAGAAATTTGGAAATCCATGGGAGAGGGAGATGAGCGTAAAGAAGACTGGTGGGCCAAGTGTGGACTAGAGTATATTTTGGTTGCAGCAAGGTTGACCCTAACAACAGAAGATCCTTTCTGCCATAGATTGATTTTGAGACCACTCATGAGACATCAAGATGGATCTACTTAGTTTGTCCACTAAGACATTGGTTTTCTCTGGAATGTGCATTGGAACTAAAAAGTGGCCTGATGAGATCACTCATTCCATCACTCTCATGGCTTGTCTGCAGAGGGGATTTGATCAGGTTCCTCCTTGCTTGTTGCTGTACCAGACCACAGACCTGTTGTCAGTCTGAAGTGCAGTAGTCTGTAGAGGAAGAGCATCTTGAAATGCCTGCAAAGTGCGTAGGACTGCGCTCATCTGTAGTACATTGACATCAGACTGATCTCTTGAGGGGGCCCCATGCCCTTGGACTGTCCTTCCAGGAAATGCCGTCCCCCCCCCCTCGTTGGGAAGAGTCTGTGGTCACTGTGGCCATTGTAGGTGGCAAAACAAAGGGTCGACCTAGATGAAAGTTATCTGATGTAATCCACCAGTGAATGTGTTTGCATATTGGAGTAAGCTTGACTGGGAGGGATAGGGGTTGATGTGGAATGGACTACTGAACAGCTAGAGTCCATTGAGGGACAATGGTAAAGAAACATGTCAAGGGAAGTAATGCAGTGGCTGCTGCCGTGGATCCTAGTGCTTGAACTGATTTTGCTGGAGGAGATGGATGGGAATAAGAAGATGAACCTGATTCCCGATGGCGGATATGCGATGAGGTGGTAGTTAAGCTACCTGTGCTGCTGTTGGAAGTATACCAATGAACTCCAGGCTTTGGAATGGTATTTGGTTTGATTTGGCATAATTTGTTATCCTCCGTGACTGGCAAATCTGAAGCAAATAGTCGCTGGAATGTAGGAGAAGATGCTTGGAGGGGGGCTAGTGAGGAGCCAGTCATCCAGATATGTAAATATGTAAACACTCGGAATCCTTTGAGTCTCAGATGAGCAGCTATCACTGCCGTACATTTGGTAAATACTCTAGGGGCCGTGCTGAGTTCAAAGGGCAGGACTCTGAATTGGTAGTGACTGGCTTCCATCTGAAAGCACAAGTGTCTTCAGGAGTGCCTGTTTGTTCTGATGTGAAAGATCTTCAGGATGCATACTGTTGAGCAGTTCCAGTCTTCCTTGTGAATAAATGGCAGGATGGACTGTACAGTGACAATTCAGAACTTTGAATTCTTACCATATTGATTCACTTTGCTTGGATCCAAAATTGGTCTGAGGTCCCTTGCCTTCTTGGGCTCTAAGAAGACGTGTGAGAAAGTTCCTAATCCTATTTAGTCTGGTGGGACCTTTTGGATGACTCTCTTTTTCTAGCAGCTTTTGAATTTCTTTTGCTGCGTCTTTCCTATAACTTGGTGGAACATCGAGAAATTTCTTCCCTTTGTGAAAAGGAAGTTGGAAAATGGAATTAAATAGTCACTGGATATGAGGTTTAGCACCCAGGTGTCTTCTGTTATGTTTGCCCAGGTTTCTGGGTGCAGGGATAATAGTCTCCTGACTGCCTCCAGAGATGGACAGTTGGGCAGCACTTCAGGAGTGCTGGAAGGGGCTGTCCAGAAAAGAATCCCTGCTTCTGCGGGTCTCCTCTTCCTCTAGGGTGACGTCTCCCATCAGAATTTCCTCCTCTGCTTCTGGAGGAGTTGTCTGCATGTGGATCTTGCAAGGGTCCCTGAGAATTTCTGAACCATATTTTCTTACCGCTTGTCTGTTTCCTGGAAAAGGTCCTTTGAGGAGTAGAAAACTTGATTCCCATAGCAGATAGTCTTTCCTTCTTGTTCGCTGTGGGAAAGTCTCTCTTACTGACCTCCCAAGTAAGGATGTGCCATTGAATGGGGTGGTGTTGAAGAACGTGTTAATAAACTCTGCAAAGTTACATAGCTGCATCCATGCATGTCTTTTTATGGCAGTGCCTGAACCAGCTGCTCGTGAGTTGCCTTCAGCTGTGTGAGAAATCCTCTTGATTGAAGCGTTTGATATAGACGAGAGTGGACAGCTGCAAGGAAGTTCTTTTGAAATCCTCTGCAGACATGGACTCAGAGTATTTGATAGCTCTTTGGTCAAATCTCTCTATAGTCTAGTAAAGTGTGCTAGGTAATTAAGAGACCTCAGGGCAAAAGTTGCTGAACCAAAGACTCTCTTTCCAAATCTTTCCAACACGCTAGACTCCTTGTTTGGCAGATGGACAGAAAAGCACTTTTCTGGTAGCTAGCTCTTGGTTTCTGCTGCCATCTCCATAGCATCAGCCAGGACTCCTTTCTCCATTAGGGTCTCTCTTTTGAAAAGGTTAAAAATTAGTTGTCTCTGTTTGGAGTAGGTTTGACTGTGTCCAGTTCCTTCCAAGCTCAGCTGAAAGCTAAATCGATGGGTTCATTTGTCGGGGGGGGGGGGTAACCCAAGACGTAGATAGAACAGAACCAAAAGTTTTCAAAAATACCAATTCTTCTAGAGAGTGGATGTTCTTCATCTCACATTGCTGCAGTCCTTACACTTGGGTAGTCCGCTGTCCTCGGTCGGCCCGAATATCAAAGTATTAGGCTGACGTCGGTCAAGGCGCTTAAGACTGACATCAGGACGTCAGGGTACAAATGCGCATGACCGACGTCATATCCTCAGTCTTTTTTGCCGCATGGTCCGATGCAGAAGCAACGTTGCAAGTGCCGTTCGGCGTTCTGAAATTTTTCGAATTCGGAGTTTCAGACCGAGTCAAAGTTGGCTAACTACCCCGTTGGGGAATATTTTAGTTTTTTCTTGCCTCAGTGGTTTACCGGATGTCAGAAAAAGTGAATAACTGTATTTCTTGTGGGAAACAGATACCGCATAGAGATTATCATACTTTGTGTATTCCTTGTTTGGGGCCTGAGCACGACGTTGTTGGGTGTCGCTTTTGTGCTAGGTTCAATAAGCGCACTATTCTGCGAAGGTTAGATTGTGCCAGGTTGGTCTTCGAAGCGGTGCAATTATAATATGCCGCCGGATGCTCCGGCGCCCCCTTCTAAGAAGCGCAAAGACAAAGCAGCTAAACCCAGGCAAGAAGAGTCGTCCGTACCGGACGCCGGTTCTTTAGAGGTGTCAGTGGAACCGGTGGTTCCGCCGGAGGTTTCTCTGGAGTCCCAGGGGGAGACTTTGTTATTGCAGGATGTGGCCTCTCAGGAGGCAGGTCAGGCTGAAGGGGCTTCTCAGGTTACTGTACTCCCTCCCTTCCTAGGGTGGTTAGGCCCTCTCCTTCTGTTTCCAAGGCTTCTCCCAGAGGCAGGCCAGGTTTAGCTTCTGTTGGTGTCACTCCTAGTTCTTCAGGATCTGTACCCAAGAAGCACATGCTTAAAATGGCAGAAGATTTAATTACTTTGATTAGAGGTTCTTTGCCCCCTCCTGATAAGAGGCCTAGGGTGGAACCAGAGTTGGGGAGTTTTGAGCAGGCTTCGGATGTTTCAGAGTCTTCGGCTGAAGACTTACAGGAGTATTCTCCTTATTCTGATTCTGATGTGGATGATTCTACTCCTTCTGCTTCTCCTCCAGAGGATTTTTCTTTTTCAGAGACTCTTCATTCCATGAGGGAACATTTTAAGTGGGAAGGTCAGGACTTCTCTGATTCCAGGAAAAGGCTTAGGGAATTTTTGCTTTTACCCCAGCATAGGCCTTTGGCTATACCTCCTGTTCTGGATGTTGTAGATGATGTGTTTGCAGAGGCTTCACTTAATCCGGATTCTTTGCCTCCTGCTCCTGTTAAACCGGATAGGTATTACAGGGTGCCTGAAGCTCATAAATATCTTTATAAGAGTCCTAGGGCGGACCCAGAAACTGTTAGTCAGGGACCTAAGGGTGTCAAGGCCTCTGTTGTAAAAAATCCGGTTCCTCCAGATAAAGAGGCCAGGGCTTTGGATAGATGGGGAAAGAAAGTCTATACTTCTTCCACCTTAGCTATGAGGGCTTTGAATTGCCAGTTTCACATGTTGAAATATCAAAACTATCTACTTTCTCAATTGAAGTCTAAGGTAGATGCTCTGGCGGAAGGTATTGAGTGTAAAGAATTACAAGATTTGGTACATGTTTCTGAACAGGTGGGTAAGCATTCTTTACGATGTGGTTTTGATGCTGTACAGGCCTCGTCTAGGGTGGCTGCCACTGGGTCAGTTCTTCGCAGGCACGCCTGGCTGAGGGATCAGAATTTATCTGACCATGTTAAGGCAAGGATTTTAGATGCTCCTTTACAGTCTGATGTGTTGTTTGGTTCACCTGTGGAGGCAGTCTTAAAGAAAATGGAAGACAAGGCTAAGTCTATGCAGACTGTTAAAGATTTTTTGCAAGTTCAGCCTCCAAGTTTAGTAGGAATTGGCCTGCTAAGGGGTGGACGTACCCTTCTTATGATTCACAGTCTAGGGGTAGATCTAGACGTGGTAGGGGCAGAGCTCAGGGCTCTTTCAGGCCTAGAACAGGGAGTTCACCTGCACAGTCTTCGGGTGAGGGCAGGGGCCAGTCCTTTCGTAAACAGGCCCAATGACCTACCTTTTCAGCTGCCAGAGCCTTCTTGTCTGGCAGCACCTTTGGGAGGAAGGTTGGCACTTTTCAAGGAAAATTGGAGTTTAATTACCCAAGACAGATGGGTATTGGATATCATACACCAAGGTTACAAGTTTTATTTCCATACCTTGCCTCCTTTCAAAGGCATGCCAGACGTTCCTCCTCGGCAAAGAATAGAGGCTCAGAAACAAATTTCTCTGCTGCTTCAAATAGGGGCCATACAGCCGGTCCCTCTGCCAGAAGTGGGCCTAGGATTTTATTCTCGCCTGTTCCTAGTACCAAAGAAGGGGAACACGTGGAGACCAATTTTGGATTTATCTATCCTCAACACTTATCTGGACATTCCCAAGTTCAAAATGTTGACGTTACAACAGCTTTTACCTCTGCTGGGCAAAGATCACTGGATGGTAACTCTGGATCTCAAGGAGGCTTACCTTCATGTTCCTATCAGGCTAAGTTGCAGGAAGTATCTGCGTTTTCGAGCTGGGACTTCTCATTATCAGTTCTCTGCATTGCCCTTTGGCTTATCTACTGCGCCCAGAGTGTTCACGAAAGTTCTGGCTTCAGTGATAGCTTTCTTCAGGCTAAAAGGAATACAGATCTATCCTTATTTGGACAATTGCCTGATTCTGGCTCAAGGAAGGGACGAACTTCTTCATCATTTGCATCATGTGAGACTGAATACAGCATCCCAGATGGCCTTTTTGACCCCGGACAAACAAAAGAATCTTTCCCTTTACTTCCATCAATTGTCTCATCAGTCCAGGCTGACTGCAAGGACAGTCCTTCAAGCCTTGGAGTTCATGGCATCTTGTATTCTGGTGCTTCCCAATGCCAAACTGCATATGAGGAAGCTACAATGGTATCTCAAAAATGTATGGACACAGCACTGCCAGGATATGGACACTGTCATTCAGATAATACCTTGCATTCAAAAGGAATTTTTGTGGTGGGCTCAGGAATGTCACCTAAACAAGGGACTCTCTGTGACCCGCCAGAGGCGAGTCAGATTCTAACGACAGATGCCTCAGACAAAGCTTGGGGAGCTCATCTAAATGGAAAGTGGATACAAGACACGTGGCCTGCCAGACTACAACATCTGCATATCAACTTGAAGGAGATGTTAGCAGTCCAATTTGCATTAATAGCTTTCAAGGATTTACTTCTTCCAGGGCAGGTGTTGATTCTAACAGACAACACAACTGTCATGTGGTACATCAACAAGCAAGGGGGAACACATTCTTATCCTCTATGCAGGCAAGCAATGATTTTGTGGGAGACTGCTCTCAGTTTACAGCTAAATCTTCAGGCAAGGTTTCTGCCGGAGCACAGAACTCCTTAGCAGATGTGTTGAGCAGACAATTATGGATCCCCACGAGTGGAAATTGGATCCTCATGTATTTCAGAAATTGACAGTGTCATGGGGAACTCCAGACATAGATCTGTTCGCTTCTCCACTAAACTACCAGCTGCCAAAGTTTTGCACAAAAAGGTTTCATCCCACAGCCTGGAAAGTGGATGCTCTTTCTTTCAATTGGAGCAATCTTCATGTGTATGCCTTTCCACCTCTGCCTCTCCTCCCAAAGGTACTCCTAAAGGTCAGACAGGACAAGCCAAAGATGATTTTAATAGCTCCAGATTGGCCTCGACAGCACTGGTACCCATTACTGAGAAGTCTGGTACGGGATCCTCCATGGCCTTTGCCTTCGATTCCACACCTGCTGTCTCAGGAGAACAGTCATTTACTCAATGTCAAACTTCACTCTCTTCACCTAACAGCCTGGCATATTCTGTTTTGAACCCTGGAGGGTCTCAGCTTCCACAGCAAGTTTTGAATGTTATTTTGGAGGCCAGAAGGCCTAGTACAAGGAAAGTGTACGCAGATAAATGGAAGAGATTTTTATTTTGGAGTACTGCAAAGGAATTTGATGTTTCTGAGCCTAATTTAAGTGTGGCTCTTCAATATCTTACTGAGTTACTGGACAAAGGTTTGTCCTTCTCTTCTATTAAGGTTCATGCTGCAGCAATTTCTGCTCACTATGACTGTGACCCACCATTGTTTTCTCACCCTTTGTTTAAGCAATTCCTTAGAGGGGCAAAGAATATAAGACCCCCACGTAGAGCTCCTACTCCTGCTTGGGATCTCAATTTTGTGTTGGAGAAACTCACTCTACAACCTTTTGAGCCTGCAGCTACTGCCGAGTTGAAATATTTATCATGGAAGACTGCTTTTTTGTTGGCCATTACCTCTGCAAGACGGGTTTCTGAATTACAGGCCCTTATGGCGGTTGAGCCTTTCTTAATTTTCCATAAGGATAGAGTATCTTTGCGTACTAATCCTTCCTTTATGCCTAAAGTGGTTTCTAGTGTGGCTTTAAACCAAACTATTCATTTGCCTACTTTCTATGCAAATCCCCAAAATAAAGGGGAAAAGATTTTGCACACCTTAGATGTACACAGGCAGTTGCGATATTATTTGAGCAGAACTAAAGGGTTCAGGCAGTCTCAGCAGTTATTTGTTTCATTTGCTTTGAGTTCCCAGGGCAAGCCTGTGTCAAAACAAACTATTTCTAAGTGGATTGGGTTTTGCATTGCTTTCTGTTATTCCCATCATGGTAAGGAGATTCCAGCTGGGATTAGGCCTCATTCCACTAGGGCTACTGCCACTTTTACAGCTTTTTAAGGGGGGTGGCAACTAAAGATATTTTGGAGGCAGCTACTTGGAGTTCAGTGCATACTTTCTCTAAGCATTATCACCTTCCACTTTACTCTAAATCTAGGGCTGGTTTTGCCACTGCAATTTTACAGGGCATTTTGGCAGCTCCTGCTGCTTTATAGTTTTGCCATCCTCCCTTACCTCTGCTTTGGGATTCTACCCAAGTGTAAGGACTGCAGCAATGTGAGATTAAGAACATAGTACAGTTTTGTACCTACCATAAATGTAGATGTTCGAAGATCCACATTGCTGCAGTCCAATTTACCCTCCCTCCTTCCCCTCTGTAGTTAGAGGCGGTTGTGTGGGTTGGGTTGTAAATATTGTGTATATTGTATATATTGTACATATAATTAGTGCAAGGGTGGTTGGTTGGTTTTGCTGTCTTTTGGTTTTGACCTTTCTTTTTAGGGTCTTCTGACATCTGGGGCAAGAAAAGACTGAGGATATGACGTCGGTCATGCGCATTTGTACCCTGACGTCCTGATGTCAGTCTTAAGCGCCTTGACCGACGTCAGCCTAATACTTTGATATTCGGGCCGACCGAGGACAGCGGACTACCCAAGTGTAAGGACTGCAGCAATGTGGATCTTCGAACATCTACATTTATGGTAGGTACAAAACTGTACTTTTTTGAAAGATCAGCCCACGTTTTTGTCTGAGGATCTCTCTCATGTCTCTGAAGGAGATGTCATCCAGTGGCAATCTGGGGGACCCTTCTCCTTCATCAGAATTAGTGTCCTCCATGAGAGACTATGTGCTGCCTCTTGCACATTCTGTTCCAGTGCACCTCCTCATTGGGATGTTCAGGGGAGGTACTTTAAGAGAAGGCAAGTTCCTCTACCAGAACTGATGGGACACTTGTTGGAATTGGCTGTCCCTGTGGAGTAGGTATGATTGACAAAGAGCTTGGAGCCACTGAGGGAAAAAGAGTAGGATCCGAAAAATGAGAAGACAGTTCTCTGGAGAGAGAAAAAGCCCTTTCCACAATCTCAGAGGTAGATGGAGAAGCCTTGGTCAGCTAAGCCAAAGCTGAAGCTCCCAGTGAAGGCAGATCTTGACCATCCTCGGATCCATGCTTTTGTGATGGAACCAGGCACGAACTATCCAGGGCCGAGGCTCCAAGGGGCAGGGACAGATTTGACAACATTGGAGTCAGTCCTGGCCCCATGGATCCACCAGCAGCACTTCAGCTCCAGGACCCCTTCTAATCAGATGGTATTGAAGCTGAACCAATCAGGGATACCATCAGACACGAAAAATAAATATTCTTTGGATCTGACTCCAGACCTCTCTGAGATTTCAGATCTTGGGACTCTGAAACAACTGGATGGATTGGAGAAGCAGAGAGAATAGTGTGGGATGACATAGGGAGGCTCACATATTTGATAGGGAACGGAGCCAGTATGACCCCTATCTTGATCTGAGCTCCGAGATGTTTTTGCATCATCCTGGTCATGTCCACTTCTGGAGGACCTGGAGGATGTATTGGATTGAGGCCTTGAATGTGTTTTTTGGGGTTTGTAACAATGGGGATCTCAGAGTAGGAGAGATAGGTTTAATGATGTACTCTGGTGTATGACTGCTTTGTGAGTTGCCAGGCTTTGGATCTTAAGATCTAGGATTTGAACAAGGTGCTGTTGGACTTGCCGATTATTATAATTCTTGGATCCAAAGATTTTGGATCAGAGTGTTTCGGATCCAATGGTCTGGTCTTAGGATCAAACGCTGTCGAACCTGAGATCTTTTGAATTTTGACTGGTGGCTCTGACAAAGTCTTGGGAGACTTCATCGAGGAGCATTTTCTTTTCTCCGATGGAGTAGACGTGACAAATTTGGAGGGGGGTTGAGCCCATGAAGATATAGAAGTAGCAGGAAGGAGTTATTTTAGCTCATTTACTCCACTGGAGCTCAGAAAGTTTGCAGTGTACTTCCAATGGGCAGAGCCTAAGCCTTTTGAAAGAATCAAGTTATGTCCTCACATTTCAAACAAATGTTCATCTCTCTGGAACCATAAGGGTTATGGAAGAAGTATAAATGACAAGCTGTTCAGCACAAACTATTTTTTATTGTGGTAGTATTTTGTAGGTTCTATGTCTTGTAACCAAATTTTATAAGTCACAGTAAACACAGTAACTATTACATTTGTAATATTTTGTAAACAACTTGCAATATCTCAGCAACTGTTCAAGTTAACACTCATTTTATTCATCTAGCTGAGAGCTTTCATAGCAGACTAAAGAATTTTGTCTGTGTTACCTGGTTGTTGAGATGTTTAGAAAAATGTGAAAATTATATCTAGGTAAATTAATATCATAAAAACAACAGTTAATATTTATTTACCTGCACTAGACAGAGGTCAAATATTAATGCAGTTGAGTTTGCCATTGTGTAAACTTTAAAATGAAATCTTTTAAAGCCTTATACATATTGATGCAAATATGAACAAGTAAAATTTCACACCTACAGGTGTCAGTAGGAGTTAATTACAGATGCACCTGGAGGCGTCACTTGGATATAATGAGTTAATATTAATTTATTGCGTCGTTCTGCCAAGGCCCTTGGATTAAAGGTTGAACAGACTGAACAGTTTCTATCTAGTTGAGTAGCTCCGAGGCATACGTACGTACTCTTTGTGGGCATCCGAATACGGAATTTTATGCCCACAAGAAGTGCATTTTTTGAAACCTGTTTATCCAAAATGGTAGAAAAAAAAACAGTACAGACTACCAGTGCAAATGAAGAATACCTCAAAAGTCAGTGTAAGGAAAAAACACTTTTATTTTAAAGAGAAAAAAGGAATAGAAAGAGAGAATAATTGCCAACAATGGTAATTTTAAAAGGATTACCCTGATTAAAAAATAAGGAGAATACCAGCTATGGTAAGAGAAGAGGTACTGTATAAAATGATTAGCAGTCTTAACGCCAGTGGAAAAAAACTGAGGGAGAATAGATAGTGTAAGACAGAAAAACAACTTTTTAAAGGCCAATAAAAGGATTAGCTCACAAAAATTCACTAAATAGCAGCTTGAGAGAGGACTGTAGATCTGGGCATTATGGTGGCAAACGAGATCTGAGGTAATGGGATGGGAATTATGGTGGCAAACGTGATCTGAGGTAATGGGCTGGACTAAGGCATTTTGGTAGAGGAAGGAGCTCAAGGATGGGATCCGAGGTCTGAAGTATCGGCTGAATTGCATTAGAGGATTGGATCTGAACCCATTGTTTGGGGAAGAAAGAGGAGGACATCACATTTTTTTTTGTTTTGCTGACATCTGTATATGTCATTTGTTCCAGGGCCTCAACCTTTCTTATTGATTAAAGGAATTCCCCTTCTCTCCCTCACTGACTGATAAGCTGTTCGTACTTCATAATATATTTTGCTGCTGCTTTTCTTATCCTTTCTCTCTTTCTCCTTTCCTAAAGTTTTTCTTCTAGTCCGTTAATCTGCATTGCACGCTCTGGCTCTTTACCAGTTTCTAATTCATGTGTGCTTACATTGTGTATAATTGAAGCTTATATTCATTATATTTATATATAATTTGTTAACCTGGTGACAGTGTCAGTCCACTGACTCTCTTCAGCCATGACCCTGACCAGCAAGCCAAGGGTACGTATATATAATATATATATATATATATATATATATATATATATATATATATATATATATATATATATATATATATAGTACAAATAAGTAAAATGTAATTTATTTTCCATTAATTGGATGTTTTCATCCATACTAACTCAGGACTTTTTCAAACTTTAAAGTGTAAACAAAGCAAAGGTTACAGACTTTTTTTCCTTTGTGCTATTTACTCATGCCTTCTGAGCATCAAGCCTCCCCTTGTGGTGAGGTCCACCAGATCTGCAGTGATAGGAGCCATTAGCAGATGTCGGTGAGTTTGTTCTGTCATTGGCATTCTGGCATTGAGAGCATCCCTCATGGTCGCAGTGTGAACACCTGCATCACCATGTGGTCCACTTGCATCCTTCTTACCTGCTCATGTGTGTTCCAGCACACACACACCGGCAAGGGCTTTCATCAGCAGTTTGACTGGCCCTGCCCTTCCTTAACCATCTCCTTCAGATTATAATATTCCTTTATTTTTCAGATGAGGTACCATCATTAGAGCATTGGTATGATCCAGATGGGAATCACCAGATGTTCATCGTGTTTCACTGTTGCAGTCATTACTCTTGGGTTATCCTGCTGGCAGGCTACCCGCAGTCGGTCAGAATTCCAAAGTCTAGGTCCAGCGTTGGTTGCTGTTGCTTCTTCCCTGATGTCAGTGCGCCAGGGGTATAAAAGATGCAGCCGACACCATTTTCTTCAGTCTTTCTTGCCGCACTGTGTCCGAAGCAAAAGCATTTCGCAAGTGCCAGTCGGCCGACTCCTGAGATTTTCAAATCTGAATTTCAGAACCAAAGTCTTCATTAAAGCTAAGTGCCCCATTGGGGAAACTTTTCTTGCTCCAGACCAATGTCAGAAAAAGTTAACAATTGTATTTCTTGTGGGGAAACAAATACCTCATAAGGATTTTCACTATTACTGTATTCCTTGCCTAGGCCCTGATCACAGTGTTGCTAGCTGTCGGTTTTGTGCTAGATTCAGCCAACGCACTATCAAGCGTGTGTTCGATTTTGCATTTCATTACTTTGGCCGAAGATTTAATTATATAATGCTGGCGGAACAGCCGACAACCGGAGTTTACAAAAAATGCAAGGACAAGGATAGGGATCCGAGGTCCAAAACCGATGACGAAGCCTCTTTTAGGTCAGTCGCCGGTTTTACCGGTTCTCAGTGAGGTGCTTTCGCAGCCCCTGGCACCCGCTACCGACTCCCACGTGGAGCTGACTAGGCCTCTGGAAACTCAAGGTATTGGACACTTGGAAATCAATCCCTCAGATGGGTCCGGAGCTGCTGAGCAGGCGTCGGCTTCTGAGGGTGTCTTCAGACCTACACAACTATATGTTAAGCCATCTTCAGCTTCAAAGACAAAGACTAAAGCTCTAAAGACAAAGAAACAAGTATAGCATTCTCCTTTTCAGACTTCCATGCCTAAAAAAACAGATGCTCAAAATGGCCGAAGACCTAATTACTTTGCTCAGGGGCTCCCATCCCCCTCCTGATAAGAGGCCTAGGCAAGAGACAGCGTATGATTCTTCTGATCAGGTATCTATTTCCTGATTCCTCTTCTGACCAGAATTACTCCATGCTTGCCTATGAGGATTCTGATGCTGAAGAATCCATTCCTTCAGCCTCTCCTCCTGAGGACTATTCTTTTGGGGAAACGCTGCATACTATGAGGGAGCATTTCCACTGGGAGAGCCAAGATTATTCTGAGTCTAAGAAAAGGCTCAGAGACTTCCTGCTTCTTCCTCAGCACAGACCCCTTGCTATTCCACCTGTTCTAGACATTGTAGATGATGTATTTTCAGAGTCCGGACTGTCACTTGACTCTTTACCCACTGCACCTGCTAAGCCAGACAGATACTACAGGGTCCCGGATTCTCATAAATTCCTATATAAAAACCCCGCAGCAGACCCAGAAACTATATTCCAGGGTCCCAAGGGGGCTAAAGCTTCCACTGCAAAAAACCCTGTCCCCTCTGATAGGGATTCTAGGGCTCTAGACAGATGGGGGAAAAAAGTTTACACTTCTGCCACCCTGGCTGTAAGGGCTTTAAATTGTCAATTTCATATGCCTAAATATCAGCAATATTTAATGTCACTACTGAAACAAAAAAATGTTGACAAATACTGAATGTTCAGAGAACAAGGAATTGCAGGATTTATTGCATGCAACTGATAAGTGGGAAAGCATACTTTGCAATGTGGTTATGATTCACTGGAGGCCTCTTGCAGGGCCGCTGTTACAGATTCTGTTATTAGAAGGCATGCTTGGTTAAAGCAACAAAATCTGCCTGATCATGTTAAAGCAAGATTATTAGATGCACCATTACAGCATGATACTTTGGTACTAAAGCAGAAGAGATGTTGAAAAAAATGGAGGATAAAGCAAAATCCATGCAGACAGTCAAGGATTTCTTACAGTACAGCCACCCAGGTTTAGCAGGAACTGGCCTTCTAAAAATTGGTCCTTTCCAGTCTCAGACAGACCACAAAGAGGCAGATACAGGTATCCCAGAGGCAGATCTCAGTCCCAAGGCTCATACAGCCCTAAAGAATGGGGTGCTCCTACCTCCAAAAGCGGAGAAGACAAATCACAACCGTACAGGAAACAGTCCCAATGTCTTTCCTCTACCAGTTCCAAGCAGTTTTCTTTTGACAGCCCCCCTTAGGGGGAAAACTAGCACTTTTTTCATCAAATTGGCAAATGATTACCCAAGACAAATGGGTTTTGAACATAGTGTCCCAAGGCTACAGGTTCCATTTTCACACTCTACCAAGGTCAAAGGGCATGCCAGACCTGCCACACAATCAATGGGCAGAGGCACAAAAACAAATTACAGCCCTCCTGGACATGAGGGCCATTCAGCAAGTACCACAACAAGAGCAGGGGCAAGGATTTTACTCCAGACTTTTCCTAGTACCCAGGAAGGACAAAACCTGGAGACCAATTCTGGACCTGTCTATACTAAATATGTTTCTGGAAGTTCCAAAATTCAGGATGTTGACTCTTCAGCAGCTACTGCCCATGTTGGGCAAGTGGGCTTGGCTCGTAACTTTGGACCTAAAAGAGGCATATCTGTATGTCCAAATCAGACAATCTTGCAGAAGATACCTCAGATTCATAGCTGGCTCAATGTATTACCAATTCTCTGCACTGCCCTTTGGCTTATCTACTGTGCCCAGGGCCTTTACAAAATGCCTGGCACCAGTAATTGCGTTTTGCAGACAAAAAGGAATTCAAGTATATCCCTACTTGGACGACTGCCTAATTCAAGCAGAGAACAAAGACACTCTTCTACAGCATCTGGTGTTTGTAAAAAGATTACTAATTGGTCTAGGGTACACAGTAAACGAAAATAAATCAAAACTAGTGCCCTCTCAAGAGATAATATTCCTGGGTGCAAGCTTAAATACAACGACCCAAATGGCTTATCTTATGCCAGACGAGCAAAAACAACTGACTACTTACTTCAAGAATTTGGCAACAAAAACCCACATATTTGCAAGGAAAATCTTGCAGGCCTTGGGTTTCATGGCATCCTGCATTCTACTAATTCCATATGCCAGACTGCATATGAGGAAACTACAATGATGTTCTTCATCTCACATTGCTGCAGTCCTTACACTTGGGTAGTCCGCTGTCCTCGGTCGGCCCGAATATCAAAGTATTAGGCTGACGTCGGTCAAGGCACTTAAGACTGACATCAGGACGTCAGGGTACAAATGCGCATGACCGACGTCATATCCCCAGTCTTTTTTGCCGCATGGTCCGATGCAGAAGCAGCGTTGCAAGTGCCGTTCGGCGTTCTGAAATTTTTCGAATTCGGAGTTTCAGACCGAGTCAAAGTTGGCTAAGTACCCCGTTGGGGAATATTTTAGTTTTTTCTTGCCTCAGTGGTTTACCGGATGTCAGAAAAAGTGAATAACTGTATTTCTTGTGGGAAACCGATACCGCATAGAGATTATCATACTTTGTGTATTCCTTGTTTGGGGCCTGAGCATGACGTTGTGGGGTGTCGCTTTTGTGCTAGGTTCAATAAGCGCACTATTAAGCGAAGGTTAGATTGTGCCAGGTTGGTCTTCGGGAAGCGGTGCAATTATAATATGCCGTCGGATGCTTCGACGCCCGCTTCTTTGAAGAAGCGCAAAGACAAAGCAGCTAAACCCAGGCAAGAAGAGTCGTCCGTACCGGACGCCGGTTCTTTAGAGGTGTCAGTGGAACCGGTGGATCCGCCGGAGGTTTCTCTGGAGTCCCAGGGGAGACTTTGTTATTGCAGGATGTGGCCTCTCAGGAGGCAGGTCAGGCTGAAGGGGCTTCTCAGGTTACTGTACTCCCTCCCTTCCTAGGGTGGTTAGGCCCTCTCCTTCTGTTTCCAAGGCTTCCCCCAGAGGCAGGCCAGGTTTAGCTTCTGTTGGTGTCACTCCTAGTTCATCAGGATCTGTGCCCAAGAAGCACATGCTTAAAATGGCAGAAGATTTAATTACTTTGATTAGAGGTTCTTTGCCCCTCCTGATAAGAGGCCTAGGGTGGAACCAGAGTTGGGGAGTTTTGAGCAGGCTTCGATGTTTCAGAGTCTTGGCTGAAGACTTGCAGGAGTATTCTCCTTATTCTGATTCTGATGTGGATGATTCTACTCCTTCTGCTTCTCCTCCAGAGGATTTTTCTTTTCAGAGACTCTTCATTCCATGAGGGAACATTTTAAGTGGGAAGGTCAGGACTTCTCTGATTCCAGGAAAAGGCTTAGGAATTTTTGCTTTTACCCCAGCATAGGCCTTTGGCTATACCTCCTGTTCTGGATGTTGTGGAAGATGTGTTTGCAGAGGCTTCACTTAATCCTGATTCTTTGCCTCCTGCTCCTGTTAAACCGGATAGGTATTACAGGGTGCCTGAAGCTCATAAATATCTTTATAAGAGTCCTAGGGCGGACCCAGAAACTGTTAGTCAGGGACCTAAGGGTGTCAAGGCCTCTGTTGTAAAAAATCCGGTTCCTCCAGATAAAGAGGCCAGGGCTTTGGATAGATGGGGAAAGAAAGTCTATACTTCTTCCACCTTAGCTATGAGGGCTTTGAATTGCCAGTTTCACATGTTGAAATACCAAAACTATCTACTTTCTCAATTGAAGTCTAAGGTAGATGCTCTGGCGGAAGGTATTGAGTGTAAAGAATTACAAGATTTGGTACATGTTTCTGAACAGGTGGGTAAGCATTCTTTACAATGTGGTTCTGATGCTGTACAGGCCTCGTCTAGGGTGGCTGCCACTGGGTCAGTTCTTCGCAGGCACGCCTGGCTAAGGGATCAGAATTTATCTGACCATGTTAAGACTAGGATTTTAGATGCTCCTTTACAGTCTGATGTGTTGTTTGGTTCACCTGTGGAGGCAGTCTTAAAGAAAATGGAAGACAAGGCTAAGTCTATGCAGACTGTTAAAGATTTTTTGCAAGTTCAGCCTCCGAAGTTTAGTATAGATCTAGACGTGGTAGGGGCAGAGCTCAGGGCTCTTTCAGGCCTAGAACAGGGAGTTCACCTGCACAGTCTTCGGGTGAGGGCAGGGGCCAGTCCTTTCGTAAACAGGCCCAATGACCTACCTTTTCAGCTGCCAGAGCCTTCTCGTCTGGCAGCACCTTTGGGAGGAAGGTTGGCACTCTTCAAGGAAAATTGGAGTTTAATTACCCAAGACAGATGGGTATTGGATATCATACACCAAGGTTACAAGTTTTATTTCCATACCTTGCCTCCTTTCAAAGGCATGCCAGACGTTCCTCCTCAGCAAAGAATAGAGGCTCACAAACAAATTTCTCTGCTGCTTGAAATAGGGGCCATACAGCCGGTCCCTCTGCCAGAAGTGGGCCTAGGATTTTATTCTCGCCTGTTCCTAGTACCAAAGAAGGGGAACACGTGGAGACCAATTTTGGATTTATCTATCCTCAACACTTATCTGGACATTCCCAAGTTCAAAATGTTGACGTTACAACAGCTTTTACCTCTGCTGGGCAAAGATCACTAGATGGTAACTCTGGATCTCAAGGAGGCTTACCTTCATGTTCCTATCGGGCTAAGTTGCAGGAAGTATCTGCGTTTTCGGGCTGGGACATCTCATTATCAGTTCTCTGCATTGCCCTTTGGCTTATCTACTGCGCCCAGAGTGTTCACGAAAGTTCTGGCTCCAGTGATAGCTTTCTTCAGGCTAAAAGGAATACAGATCTATCCTTATTTGGACGATTGCCTGATTCTGGCTCAAGGAAGGGATGAACTTCTTCATCATTTGCAATATGTGATAGCAGTGCTAAGATGCCTGGGGTATTCTGTGAACGAAATAAAGTCCAGTCTAGTACCCTCTCAGGACATGTGCTTTCTGGGTGTGAGACTGAATACAGCATCCCAGATGGCCTTTTGACCCCGGACAAACAAAAGAATCTTTCCCTTTACTTCCATCAATTGTCTCATCAGTCCAGGCTGACTGCAAGGACAGTCCTTCAAGCCTTGGGGTTCATGGCATCTTGTATTCTGGTGCTTCCCAATGCCAAACTGCATATGAGGAAGCTACAATGGTATCTCAAAATGTATGGACACAGCACTGCCAGGATATGGACACTGTCATTCAGATAATACCTTGCATTCAAAAGGAATTTTTGTGGTGGGCTCAGGAATGTCACCTAAACAAGGGACTCTCTGTGACCCGGCCAGAGGCGAGTCAGATTCTAACGACAGATGCCTCAGACAAAGCTTGGGGAGCTCATCTAAATGGAAAGTGGATACAAGACACGTGGCCTGCCAGACTACAACATCTACATATCAACTTGAAGGAGATGTTAGCAGTCCAATTTGCATTAATAGCTTTCAAGGATTTACTTCTTCCAGGGCAGGTGTTGATTCTAACAGACAACACAACTGTCATGTGGTACATCAACAAGCAAGGGGGAACACATTCTTATCCTCTATGCAGGCAAGCAATGATTCTGTGGGAGACTGCTCTCAGTTTACAGCTGAATCTTCAGGCAAGGTTTCTGCCGGGAGCACAGAACTCCTTAGCAGATGTGTTGAGCAGACGAATTATGGATCCCCACGAGTGGAAATTGGATCCTCATGTATTTCAGAAATTGACAGTGTCATGGGGAACTCCAGACATAGATCTGTTCGCTTCTCCACTAAACTACCAGCTGCCAAAGTTTTGCACAAAAAGGTTTCATCCCACAGCCTGGAAAGTGGATGCTCTTTCTTTCAATTGGAGCAATCTTCATGTGTATGCCTTTCCACCTCTGCCTCTCCTCCCAAAGGTACTCCTAAAGGTCAGACAGGACAAGCCAAAGATGATTTTAATAGCTCCAGATTGGCCTCGACAGCACTGGTACCCATTACTGAGAAGTCTGGTACAGGAGCCTCCATGGCCTTTGCCTTCGATTCCACACCTGCTGTCTCAGGAGAACAGTCATTTACTCAATGTCAAACTTCACTCTCTTCACCTAACAGCCTGGCATATTCTGTTTTGAACCCTGGAGGGTCTCAGCTTCCACAGCAAGTTCTGAATGTTATTTTGGAGGCCAGAAGGCCTAGTACAAGGAAAGTGTACGCAGATAAATGGAAGAGATTTTTATTTTGGAGTACAGCAAAGGAATTTGATGTTTCTGAGCCTAATTTAAGTGTGGCTCTTCAATATCTTACTGAGTTACTGGACAAAGGTTTGTCCTTCTCTTCTATTAAGGTTCATGCTGCAGCAATTTCTGCACACTATGACTGTGACCCACCATTGTTTTCTCATCCTTTGTTCAAGCAGTTCCTTAGAGGGGCAAAGAATATAAGACCCCCACGTAGAGCTCCTACTCCTGCTTGGGATCTCAATTTTGTGTTGGAGAAACTCACTCTACAACCTTTTGAGCCTGCAGCTACTGCCGAGCTGAAATATTTATCATGGAAGACTGCTTTTTTGTTGGCCATTACCTCTGCAAGAAGGGTTTCTGAATTACAGGCCCTTATGGCGGTTGAGCCTTTCTTAATTTTCCATAAGGATAGGGTATCTTTGCGTACTAATCCTTCCTTTATGCCTAAAGTGGTTTCTAGTGTGGCTTTAAACCAAACTATTCATTTGCCTACTTTTTATGCAAATCCCCAAAATAAAGGGGAAAAGATTTTGCACACTTTAGATGTACACAGGCAGTTGCGATATTATTTGAGCAGAACTAAAGGGTTCAGGCATTCTCAGCAGTTATTTGTTTCATTTGCTTTGAGTTCTCATGGCAAGCCTGTGTCAAAACAAACTATTTCTAAGTGGATTGGGTTTTGCATTGCTTTCTGTTATTCCCATCATGGTAAGGAGATTCCAGCTGGGATTAGGCCTCATTCCACTAGGGTTACTGCCACTTCTACAGCTTTTTTAAGGGGGGTGGCAACTAAAGATATTTTGGAGGCAGCTACTTGAGTTCAGTGCATACTTTCTCTAAGCATTATCACCTTCCACTTTACTCTAAATCTAGGGCTGGTTTTGCCACTGCAATTTTACAGGGCATTTTGGCAGCTCCTGCTGCTTTATAGTTTTGCCATCCTCCCTTACCTCTGCTTTGGGATTCTACCCAAGTGTAAGGACTGCAGCAATGTGAGATGAAGAACATAGTACAGTTTTGTACCTACCATAAATGTAGATGTTCAAGATCCACATTGCTGCAGTCCAATTACCTCCCTCCTTCCCTCTGTAGTTAGAGGCGGTTGTGTGGGTTGGGTTGTAAATATTGTGTATATTGTATATATTGTACATATAATTAGTGCAAGGGTGGTTGGTTGGTTTTTGCTGTCTTTTGGTTTTGACCTTTCTTTTTAGGGTCTTCTGACATCTGGGGCAAGAAAAGACTGAGGATATGACGTCGGTCATGCGCATTTGTACCCTGACGTCCTGATGTCAGTCTTAAGCCCCTTGACCGACGTCAGCCTAATACTTTGATATTCGGGCCGACCGAGGACAGCGGACTACCCAAGTGTAAGGACTGCAGCAATGTGGATCTTCGAACATCTACATTTATGGTAGGTACAAAACTGTACTGTATCTGAAAAGTGTTTGGACTCAGCATTTCCACAGCCTGGAGACAGTAATTGGAGTCGTTCCCTGCCTACAACAGGAGTTTCGATGGTGGGCAGAAGCCTGTCACCACAACAAGGGTCTGCCATTCAGTCTACCCACAGCCAGACAGACACTGACAACGGATGCATCAGATTATGCCTGGGGGGCCCATATGGCAGGAAAATGTATTCAGGGCACATGGCCTGCAAACCAGATGCATTTTCACATCAATCAAAAAGAGATGCTAGCTGTTCAAAATGCCCTGACAGCTTTCAAGAACATCCTTCATCCAGGACAATTACTGATAAAGACAGGCAACACTACGGACATGTGGTACATAAGCAGGGAGGTACTCATTCCTATCCCCTCTGCAGACAAGCAATGACCTTATGGGACACAGCATTGGCCTTTCAAGTTCACCTGCAAGCACAGTTCCTGCCAGGAAAAAAATATTCTGGCAGACGAACTAAGCAGAAACCTCATGGATCCCCACAAATGGAAACTGGATTCACAAGTCTTCCGGATGATAAGAAAATGGGGATGCCCAGACATAGATATATTTGCCTCCCCTCACAACTGTCATTTGCAGAGATTTTGCACAAGGATTTACCACAAGCAAGAATGGAAAGTGGACGCCCTATTATTCAGCTGGAAAAATCTAACAGTATATGCTTTTCCCCCACTGCCTCTCCTTCACAGAGTACTCCTAAAGGTCAGACAAGAGAAGCCAAAAATTATTCTGATTGCACCAGACTGGCCACGCCAGCACTGGTACCCAGTCCTAAAGAGCTTGTCTCAAGGTCCAGCATGGATATTGCTTCATACTTCTCACTTGCTGACCCAACAAAACAATCAGATCCTGCACAGCCAACTCAGGACCTTAAATCTGGGAGCATGGCAGATAATGTAGCCATTCAGAAAACTCCTCTTTCAAAAGCTGTTATGGATGTTATCTTGGAGGCCAGGAGGCCCAGTATCAGAAAATCTTATGCAGAAAAATGGAAGAGATTCTGTGCTTGGAATCAGGAACAATGCATTGACACGTCTGTACCAAATATTCCTCAGATTTTACAATACCTAACTGAGATGCTAAACAAAGGCCTTTCTTTCTCATTAAGATTCATGCCTCTGCCATTTCTGCACATTACAATACGGAACCACCTATCTTTTCTCATCCTTTAATAAGGCAGTACCTCAGAGGGGCCAAAAACATTAGGCCTCCAAGGAGAGCACCAATTCCGGCCTGGGACCTCAAATATGTTTTGGAAAAATTCACTGCCTCCTTTCGAGATAGCATCAACAGTGGATATTATATTCTTATCATGGAAAACAGCTCTGCTCCTAGCCATAACCTCTGCAAGGCGAGTCTCTGAGTTACAAGCACTCATGGCTGTGGAACCTTTCATCATTTTTCATCCAGACAGGGTTTCTCTGAGGACAAACCCTACATTTATGCCTAAGGTGGTGTCCATTGTGGCCCTCAATCAAACCATTCACTTGCCTACCTTTTACCCAAATCCACAGAACAAAGGTGAGAAAATTCTGCATTCCTTGGACATACACAGGCAGTTACGCTTCTACTTGGACAGAACTAAAGCTTTCGGAAAGACTGAGCAACTTTGTGTCCTATGCTGCAGGATCACAAGGCAAGGTGATCTCAAAACAAACTATTTCTAAATGGATAGGCCATTGCATCCGTTTCTGCTGTTCTCAACATGGCAAATCAGTGCCTAATGCCATTAGGCCTCATTCCACCAGAGCAGCAGCCACTTCCGCAGCCTTCCTCCTCAGAGGAGTACCAACCAAAGAAATCTTAGAGGCTGCAACTTGGAGTTCAGTGCACACCTTTACAAAGCACTACCACTTGCCTGTCTACTCTAAGTCCAGAGCAGGCTTCATCACTGCAGTTCTGCAGGGCTTTATAGCCTCTCCTAATCATATTTAGCCCAGCCACCCATCCTCAGCTTTGGGATTCAACCCAAGAGTAATGACTGCAACAGTGAAACACGAACATAGTACAGTTGTGTACCTACCATAAATGTAGATGTTAGAGTGTATTCACTGTTGCAGTCCAGGTTACCCACCCACCATCCCCCTTCTCTTTGCTGGGACTTATCTGCACTTCTCTGTCCTATAAAACCTTTTTGGTGCATTTGCTTGTAGATGAAGGAAATGTTATTTTTGTGCATGCATTTCTTATTGCTATATTTTTCAGCCTACCTATTTGGGGTACCTGACATCTGGGGCAAGAAAAACTGAAGAAAATGGCGTCGGCTGCATTTTTTATACCCCTGGAACACTGACGTCTGGGAAGAAGCGACAGCAACAGATGCCAGACCTAGACTTTGGAATTCTGGCCGACTGCGGGTAGCCTGCCAGCAGGATAACCCAAGAGTAATGACTGCAACAGTGAATACACTCTAGCATCTACATTTATGGTAGGTACACAACTGTACTTTCCCCTCCTTCAGGATGAGTCGTACCTATTCTTCCTGCCTGCTCCATCAAGTGCCTGAACTGCTAATCAGAATTTGGTTACTTGGGCTATTGTCAGGGCTTTATCCCTCTCTGCCACTAGCATAGTTTCCACAGTACAGACTAATTTAAATATCTTGTGTAGATGCTGTAAGACCTGCCATTCAGTAAACGGACCTTGAAAGCTAGTATGCTACACAGGCGTCCATTTGCCTGAGTCACAGGTAGCTCAGTTGTATTTTAGATTCCACAGCACTTATTGAAAAAGAGTAAGTTAAGTTTCACAGTGCCTGGCCATATTTCCCATAGTGGGTATAAATGCTATCTCTGGTCTCCTTGAAAAGAGGGCACTGGTCTAGTGGGCTCAGCTTGGCCAACAGAGAGTAAAATAAAATTAACATGTAGAGGGTGAAATGGAACTAAGTATGGGATTGGTGTCAGCTGAGAAGTTAGTATTTTAAAAAATGTAGCAGGGGAGTGTGACTTGCATCTTGGAGAACGTGGCTGTAAAATGAGTTTGTCAAAACTGACACAGACATTTATAAGAGCGGAATTAAAGGCTAAGACAAAGGTGCCCCGTATTGAATAACAGAATAAGGTGAGGCTAGAGAACTTAAATAGTCACATGCATGTATTAACAAAAAGTACTTTTGGACATGTTCCAGGAGCTTTGTCAGACTGTCCTCTAATACAGATACAGTGGTAAAAATAAAAAAAGGATCAGTACAAACCTCAGACCTAAGTAACTGTCTAGATCAGCATTGTAGTATTTTTTTTTATGATTGACTTTTTAGTATTTCAGTAAACTTGTGATAGAATATGGAGGTCTGCAGGGATCACTGTGTCAGCCAATGTAGTTATTTTATTTCCAATATAGAGTCAAACTTGCTAGCTGCAGCCAGAGGCGTCTTCAGACCCACTACATGGAGTAAAATTGATAGGGTGTCCTAAGGAGCTACAGTGTTTTTAGAGAAGGCATTATGGGTTTCCTTTCTAGATATGAGGTAAAGATAGTTTCTTCTTTGTTACAGTTTTTTTATGGTATACCCATTAAAAGCATTGTGACACTTGCTGCAACATTCTACATATATCACACTTGAGCAAGAAAAACTAAGTAGCGTACATCTATAATATTTATTGATGTTCATAGTGTTTCACTGTTGCAGTCATTACTCTTGGGTTATCTTGCTGGCAGGCTACCCGCAGTTGACGTGAATTGCAAAGTCCTGGTCTGGCGTCAGTTGCTGTCGCCTCTTCCCTGACGTCAGTGCGCCAGGGGGATAAAAGATGCAGCCGACGTCATTTTCTTCAGTCTTTCTTGCCGCGCGGTAGCAGAAGCAGTTCGCAGACTCCTGAGATTTTCGTGTTTGAATTTCAGATCCGAAGTCTTCATTTAAAGCTAAGTACCCCGTTGGGGAAACTTTTTTCTTGCTCCAGACCGATGTCAGAAAAAGTTAATAATTGCATTTCTTGTGGGAAGCAAATACCTCATAAGGACTTTCATTCTTATTTTATTATAAATATAAGTATAAAACAAGAAGCTTCCGACTCTCCACGTTAAAAGAATCTTACTTTTTATTCATAAAAACAGACAAACGGTAAGCGCTTTCGCGTATGCTACCATACGCTTCATCAGACAGTTTAGTGTGAAAAATAGCTACAGATTTATAGGGAGGCTCAGCCAATAGACAATTGTCTTAAGTTAATCAATTAACTTCTTATTTAATTAAGAAAACATTCAGGCATTTAAAGGAAGACTGTTTTTTAAAAACTCCTCATTTAAAAAAAGTATATAAAACGAACATAAACAGACATGAGGGATAAAACAAACTGAACCATAGCACCTCAAGAACATTCAAAAATTCAAGAAATTTCATCGGAACAAATGTTGCCTATTCTAAACACATTATGAAACAATATTACAAAACAACTGGACGAATATTTGATACAGATATGTTTCAGCATAAATCATTGAAAAAATTTTGTGCAGCATTCTCAGCTCACTTAAGATGTTAAGCTGCTCACATTGTTCCTGATTTAAGAGTTTTCCTACAAATGTATACAAAAACATTTTTATTCATAATAAATACTTAGAATGTAAATATATGTATAAATGATTAAGTAAATGTGTATATAAATATATAAATATGTAGATATGAATAAATATAAATATGTATAAATAAATATATATATAGATACAGACATATAAAAAATATAAAAAATATAAATATAGATTATAAAATACTATTTCTGAAATATATTATATTATATTTGTGATTTTGAAATAAAATTATGTCAGAGAAACTGCCACTAACAACATACTCAAAATAGTTAATACATGGTATAAACTTTTGAATGGAAATTAAATAAATTAATGAAATAAATTTATATGATAAGGTGAGAGAAGCAAAACTCTATAAATTCTCAGGCTGTATAAATAATATATTAGAATCATAATATAGTGTGTCTTAAGACAATTGTATACAACTTAAAAACAATTAAGTATGCACAGTGATGATTGTGTGTACAAGTAAGAAATAAACACTAAACAGACGATTAAATGTAACAAAAGCTGCTGGGTGTAATAGCTATACTACACTTTGTAATGTCATCTTCGGTTATTAAGAAAGGACCTGATGGTGATATAATTGTTCAAGCCTGGGGGGCAGTGACCTCTAAGTTTAAGTATCCATTTTAGTTCATTTAGCTCAATCAAATTAATATAGTCACCACCTCTATCTGTGGCCTCTACAATTTGCAGCACCCTGAATACAAAAGAATGCAATGGATTAGATATCACATGCTTGGCCAAAGCATTTAAATCATTTTTCTTTTTTATATCATATTGATGGTTATATATTCTATTCTTAAGTTTCCGTTTGGTAAGGCCTATATAGAATACATTACAGCATTCACATGTAGCTAAATAGATTAACCCAGAAGTGTTGCAAGTGGCTCTAAATCTAGGTATAAACGTAAAATCAAGTTCTGGATGTACAAATTCTTGACTTTTGGTTATAAACTTGCAGTAGTTGCAGTTATGACACGGATAGGTTCCAAAGGAATCGTTAGTACGTAACATGTTATGTGATACTTTTGGCTTTCTATCACATAGTAAGGATTTTAAATTTTTGTTACTCCTATAGACTATATGAGGAGTATTACCTATTATTTTCTTAGTAGGTTCATCCAGCATTAAAACCTTCCAATTATTGACTAATATTTTCTTAATGTTCATGAAGTCATTAGTGTATGTCATAATAAAAGACACTCTATCAGTATAATTATAGTTATAAATAGTATTTGTAGAATGAACTGCCTGGTGATCAAATCTAGAATCGTGAGAAGTCAGAGATTCTAAGGGCAGGACATTGTTTCTGACTTCCATTACTAAATCATGGTTATAACCTCTTTCTAAAAACATATTCACCATCTTGTCCGCTTCTCTATTTAAATCATCCTTGTCAGTGCATATTTTACTTAGTCTAACAAACTGGCTTTTCAGAATACCTTTGAAGGTATGACGGGGATGCATACTGTCGTATTTCAAAATGGTGTTCCTCCAACATTTTTTCTTAAACAATGTGGATACTAATCTCCCTCTTCTAATATTTATGCTGACATCCAAGAAATTAACTGATGAGTAGGAAGTTTCAGCTGAAAATCTGAGAAACGTGGTTGTAGTTTCTAAGTAGGTTTTAAAATTATAAAATTCCTCTACTGAGCCATCCCAAACAATTAAAATATCATCAACAAAACGCTTATATAATAAAACTTTGTGAAATAAAGTGTGTGTAAAGACATTATTCAATTCCCAATGATGCACAACTAGATTTGCATATGTGTTTGCACAGGGGGTCCCCATGGCCACGCCACAGGTTTGTAGGTAGAGCTTACCCCCAAATGCAAACACATTATTACTTAACACCACGTCTAATAGTTGACACACCAGAATGGTTGTGTTCCCATTTATATTTTGACTATGTTGTAGTAAATCACGTATGGCTTCAATCCCAACATCGTTCGGGATTGAAGTGAATAGACTCTGCACATCCATCGTGATTAGAAGATGTTTATCCTGCCTGAACTCAAAGTCCAAAGATTGTAGATAATTTATAAGCTGGTACGTGTCTTTGAGAATCGTGGGGATGGCTTCTACTAGGGGTCTTAACGTTTTTTCTAGGAAGATTGATATGTTTTCAGTGATCCATTTAGCACCAGACACTATCGGCCTCATCGGTGGTGGTAGGATCTCCTTATGCATTTTCGGTAGCCCTTTGATTATAGGTACTACCGGATGCTCAATGGAAAAAAAGTCATATAAAGTGTTCGATATCTGGGTGCACATTAACATGTCATACATATCATCTTTAACAGTTTTAATAATAGAATTGAATTTAGTTTGATCAATTAAAAGATATGTATTGTCAGCTTCCAACATATTACTCATTAAAACATTATAATCAATTGTATTAAAAATGGCTAGGCCTCCCCCTTTATCAACTGGCCTAAAAGTTAGTGTATAATCATTGCTCAGATTTCGTAGCGAAGTCATGTTATTGCTTGACATATTAAAAAACGCACATTTTCTTTTACCATTATAAAAGTAATTATAAAAATCAGTTTCACATAGCTTAACAAAGGAATCTATATGGGCTGGCATAGCTGGTATAAAAGAACTTTTCTTCTTGTATGCGGGAGTACTAGCAGCATTATGCGTAGTAGTATTCATGTCTTTATTAAAAAACAGTTTCAGACTAACTGCACGTGCAAAGAAGCGTAAATCAATTAATATTTCAGATAATGTACTTCCCCGTGAAGGGACAAAAGAGAGACCATTATTAAGCAATTCAATGTCACTAGCATTCAAAGAATAGTCCGATAGATTAAAATAGAACGTGCTTACTGCCTCTGCCTTCTTGGTTGATAGGCATTCATCTCTCCGGACAGCTTTCTTTTTCTGCTTTCCCAGCTGTTCCATGTTTTTTTTTTTATTCTTATTTTATTCCTTGCCTAGGCCCTGATCATGACTAGCTAATTGCAGATTTTGTGCAAGATTTAACCAACGCACTAGTAAGTGTCGGTATGATTTTGCATTTCATTACTTTGGTCGAAGATTTAATTACACCATGTCATCGGATAGCCATCCGACTACTGCAATTCATAAGAAACGCAAGGAAAAGGACAGACATCCAAGGTCCAAAACTGACAAGGCTTCTTCTAAGTCAGTCGCCGGTTCTCAGTGAGGCGCTCTTGCAGCCCCTGACACCCGCTACCTCAGAGCCGCAGGCCGCTTACAACTCCCACGTGGAACAAACTAGGCCTCTGGAAACTCAAGGTATTGGACATTTGGAAAATATTCCCTCAGATGGGTCTGGAGCCGCTGAGCAGGCGTCGGCTTCTGAGGGTGTTTTCAGGCCTACACAGTTCTATATAAAACCGACTACAGCTCCAAAGGCAAATAATAAAGCATCACTAAAGACAAAGAAACAAGTGCAGCAAGCTCATGGACAGGCCTCCATGCCTAAAGAATCAGATGCTCAAAATGGCGGAAGACCTAATTACTTTGATCAGAGGTTCCCATCCCCCTCCTAAGAAGAGGCCTAGGCAAGAGACAGAATATGAATCTTCAGATCAGGTTTCCATTTCCTTTGGTTCCTCTTCTGACCAAGAATACTCTCTCCCTCCCTTTGAGGATTCCAATGCTGAAGAATCTGTCCCTTCAGCCTCCCCTCCTGAGGATTTTTCTTTTGGGGAAACCCTGCATACCATGAGGAAGCACTTCCACTGGGAGAGCCAAGACTACTCAGAATCTAAGATAAGGCTTAGAGATTTTCTTTTACTACCTCAACACAGGCCTCTTGCTATCCCTCCTGTTTTAGACATTGTAGATGATGTATTTTCAGAGTCCGGCCTCTCCCCTGACTCTTTACCCCCTGCACCTGTTAAGCCAGACAGATACTACAGAGTTCCAGATTCACATACATTTCTTTATAAAAAACCCTGCTGCTGACCCAGAAACTATTTCTCAGGGTCCCGGCTTCCACTACAAAAATCCCTATCCCTTCTGATAGGGATTCAAGGGCGCTGGACAGATGGGGGAAAAAAGTTTACACTTCTGCTACCTTGGCTGTGAGGGCTTTAAATTGTCAATTTCATATGCTTAAATATCAGCAGTAATTATCGTCACTGCTTAAACAGAAAATGTTAACAAATTCTGATTGTGCAGAAATCAAAGAAATGCAGGATTTATGTTATGCAACTGAACAAGTGGGAAAGCATACTTTGCAATGTGGTTTTGATTCTCTGGAGGCCTCTTGCAGAGGGCCGCTGTTACGGGTTCTGTCATTAGGAGGCATGCTTGGTTAAAGGAACAGAATCTGCCTGATCATGTTAAAGCAAAATTATTAGATGCTCCATTACAGCATGATACTTTGGTGTTAAAGCAGAAGAGGTGTTGAAGAAAATGGAGGACAAAGCAAAATCTATGCAGACAGTTAAGGATTTCTTACAGGTGCAACCACCCAGATTTAGCAGGAACTGGCCTACAAAGAATTGTTCCTTTCCAGTGTCAGGCCACAAAGCAGCAGATACAGACGCCCCAGAGGCAGATCCCAGCCGCAAGGCTCATACAGGCCTAAACAATGGGGTGCTTCTACCTCCAAAAGTGGAGAAGACAACACACAGCCATACAGGAAGTCCCAATGACTTCCCTCTGCCAGAACCAAGCACTTATCTTTTGGCAGCCCCCTTAGGGAGAAAACTAGCACTTTTTTCACAAAATTGGCACATGATCACCCAGGACAAATGGGTCTTGAACATAGTGTCTCAGGGCTACAGGTTCCACTTTCACACCCTGCCAAGGGCAAAAGGTATGCCAGACTTGCCATACAATCAATGGGCAGAGGCACAAAAGCAAGTTTCATCCCTCATGGACATGAGGGCCATTCAGCGAGTACCACAACAAGAGCAGGGACAAAGATTTTACTCTAGACTTTTCTTTGTGCCCAGAAAGGACAACGCCTGGAGACCAGTACTGGACCTGTCTATTCTAAACACTTTTCTGGACGTTCCAAAATTCAAAATGTTGACTCTGCAGCAGCTACTGCCCATGCTGGGCAAGAAGGCTTGGCTTGTAACTTTGGACCTAAAAGAGGCATACTTGCATGTCCCAATCAGACAATCATGCAGAAGATACCTCAGATTCATAGCTGGCTCAAAGCACTACCAATTCTCTGCACTGCCCTTTGGCTTATCTACTGCACCCAGGGCCTTCACAAAATGCCTGGCACCAGTAATTACATTTTGCAGACAAATTCAAATATATCCTTACTTGGACGACTGCCTTATTCAAGCAGAGAACAGAGACATTCTACTAAAGCATCTGGAGTTTGTAAAAAGATTACTGATTTGCCTAGGGTACACAGTAAATGAAAAGAAATTAAAACTAATACCCTCTCAAGAGATAATATTCCTGGGTGCAAGCGTAAATACAACTGTCCAGATGGCTTATCTCATGCCAGGCAAACAAAGGCAACTGACTTCTTACTTCAAAATGTTGGCAACAAAGACCCAGTTATCTGCAAGAAAAATTCTGCAAGCTTTGGGCTTCATGGCATTCTGCTAATTTCATATGCCAGACTGCATATGAGGAAACTACAATGGTATTTAAAAAGTGTTTGGACTCAACATTGCCACAGCCTGGAAACATTAATTACCGTCATTCCCTGTCTGCAACAGGAGTTTCGATGGTGGGCACAGGCCTGTCACCACAACAAGGGACAGCCATTCACGTTACCTACAGCCAAGCAGACACCAACAACGGATGCATCAGATTATGCTTGGGGGGCCCACATGGCAGGAAAATGTATTCAGGGCACATGGCCCGCAAGCCAGATGCATCTTCATATCAATCAAAAAGAGATGCTAGCTGTTCAGAATGCCCTGACAGCTTTCAAGGATCTACTTCATTCAGGACAACTACTGATAAAGATGGACAATACTACAGTCATGTGGTACATAAACAAGCAGGGAAGCACACATTCCTACCCCCTCTGCAGACAAGCCATGACTTTGTGGGACACAGCACTGACTTATCAAGTTCACCTGCAAGCACAATTCCTGCCAGGAAAAATAAATACACTGGCAGATGAACTAAGCAGAAACCTCATGGATCCCAACGAGTGGAAACTGAATCTACAAGTCTTCAACATGATAACAAGGAAATGGGGATGCCCAGACATAGATCTATTTGCTTCCCCTCACAACTGCCAACTACAGAGATTCTGCACAAGGACTTATCACAAGCAAGCATGATAAATGGATGCCCTATCCTTCAGCTGGAAAAACCTAACAGTATATGCCTTTCCTCCACTGCCTCTCCTCCCCAAGGTACTCCTAAAGGTCAGACAAGAGAAGCCAAAAATTATATTGATTGCCCCAGACTGGCCGCACCAGCACTGGTACCCAATCCTAAAGAACTTGTCTCAAGGTCCAGCCTGGACATTGCCTCAAACTTCTCACTTACTGACTCAACAAAACAATCTGATCCTGCACAGCCAACTCAGGACCTTAAATCTGGCAGCATGGGGGATAATGTGGTCATTCAAAACACTCCTCTCTCCAAAGCTGTAATGGCTGTTATTTTGGAGGCCAGGAGGCCCAATACCAGAAAATCTTATGCAGAAAAATGGAAGAGATTCTGTGCTTGGAACCAGAAACAAGGAATTGACACGTTTATACCAAATATTCCTCAGATTTTACAATACCTAACTGAGATGCTGGACAAAGGCCTATCTTTTTCATTAATTAAGATTCATGCCTCTGCCATTTCAGCCCATTACAATATGGAACCACCTATCTTTTTTCATCCCTTAATAAAGCAGTACCTCAGAGGGGCCAAAAACATAAGACCTCCAAGGAGAGCACCAATACCTGCATGGGACCTCAATTATGTTTTGGAAAAACTCACACTGCCTCCTTTTGAGCCAGCCTCAACAGCTGATATAAAATTCTTATCCTGGAAAACAGCTCTGCTCCTAGCGATAACCTCTGCAAGACGAGTCTCGGAGTTACAGGCACTCATGGCTGTGGAACCTTTTATAATTTTCCATCCACCAACAAACAATGTACCAGCTGAACACAAAAGACTGTAGACTGCAAATGCCACTGCACCAGAAGAACGATGAAGCTGTATCGTAAAAAACACTTTAATGGATAATAGAAATGAAAAAAACACACAGATAAAAGTAAAGCGCTTTTCGACCCACTTAGTTGTGGGACTTCAGACTAAGAACCATACAACAACTACAGATATATCATGGTGGGGTGGTGCCACAGTTACAAACACCACAGCTGAACTTAATACTAATCAAGTGTTAAGTAGTTTAAACTATTAAAGAAACTGTGTTTGCTGTGAAACATTGAATATCATGGTTATCTGACAACAACTGAACAAATCGGAGACATTTAAATGTTATAAATTGTAAAATATTAAGAACTTTTTTTTAAAAACTTTTTAAAAATCTTTTTTAAAACATGTATATACGTAACGATAATGGGTCCTTAGTAATGAGATATGAATCCAATTAATACATACAAAATATATAATATAAAATACAGGTATTTACCGTAAGCAAAATCCTGTTGTCAAACAATAGTTTACTGTAGAAAAACACATGAATCTAGCATGTATACCATGTGAAAAAGGGAAGGGGAAAAAAACACAATTCAAATGCCACAACTAATTTAAACAAATAATAGTTTGTCCCAATAAAGAACTTTACCATAAAGGTAGTCTAACCTAGTACTAGTCTAATGTGGACCAAAACCATGAATGGAATAAATATTAAAACAATTTGTTAAGAATATTGCAAATTATGATATGTGCCTTGTATACATTGAGGGCGATAAGTCTATAGCAGTGGAACTAGCTGATCCAAGGAATACATCTGAACCATGTATATAAACAATGTGTAAGGACCGTATCATGCAAGCAAAAACAGAGTGTCTAAATACATAAGACAAATTGTTTTATTATTTATTTATTGCATTCATGGTTTTGGACCACATTAGACTACCTTTATGGTAACAAAGTTCTTTATTGGATCAAACTATTATTTGTTTAAATTAGTTGTGGCATTCGAATTGTGTTTTTTGCCCCCTTTTTTCCCCCTTCCCTTTTTCACATGGTATACATGCTAGATTCATGACTTTTTCTACAGTAAGCTATTGTTTGACAACAGGATTTTGCTTACAGTAAATACCTGTATTTTATATTATATATTTCGTATGTATTAATTGGATTTGTATCTCATTACTAAGGACCCAATATCGTTAAGTATATACATGTTTTAAAAAAGATTTTTAAAAAGTCTTTAAAAAAAGTTCTTAATATTTTACAATTTATAACATTTAAATGTCTCCGATTTGTTCAGTTGTTGTCAGATAAGCATGATATTCAATGTTTCACAGCAAACACAGTTTCTTTAGTAGTTTAAACTACTTAACACTTAATTAGTATTAAGTTCAGCTGTGGTGTTTGTAATTGTGGCACCACTCCATCAGGATATATATCTGTAGTTGTTGTATGGTTCTTTATCTGAAGAAGTCCCACAACTAAGTGAGGTGAAAAGCGCTTTACTTTTATCTGTGTTTTTTTTCATTTCTATTATCCATTAAAGTGTTTTTTATGATACAGCTTCATCGTTCTTCTAGTGCAGTGGCATTTGCGGTCTACAGCCTTTTGTGTTTATCATTTTCCATCCAGACAGGGTTTCTCTGAGGACAAACCCTACATTTATGCCTAAGATGGTGTCCAGTGTGGCACTTAACCAAACCATTCACTTGCCTACCTTTTATTCAAACCCACAGAACAAGGGTGAGAGACTTCTGCATTCTTTGGACATAGACAGCTACACTTTTGCTTGGACAAAACTAAAGTTTTCAGAAAGACTGAGCAACTTTTAGTGGCATATGCTGCAGGATCACAAGGAAAGGCTATCTCAAAACAGACTATTTCAAAATGGATAGGCCATTGCATTTGTTTCTGCTACTCACAGCATGGCAAATCAGTGCCTAAGGGCATTAGACCACATTCAACCAGAGCAGCAGCCACTTCAGCAGCCTTCCTCAGAGGAGTACCAACCAAAGACATCTTAGAGGCTGCAACTTGGAGTTCAGTGCACACTTTTACAAAGCACTACCACTTACCTCTCTAATCTAAATCCAGAGCAGGCTTTGCCACTGCAGTTCTGCAGGGCCTCTTAGTGTCTCCTAATCCTGTTTAGCACAGCCACCCAACCTCAGCTTTGGGATTCAACCCAAGAGTAATGACTGCAACAGTGAAACATGATGAACATAGTACAGCTGTGTACCTACCATAAATGTACATGTTCGAGTGTATTCACTGTTGCAGTCCAGGTTACCCTCCCTCCATCCCCCTTTTCTTTTGCTGGATCTTATCTGTACTATTCTATACAACCTATGTGGTGTATTTGCTTGTAGATGATGGAAATGTTTACTTTACTGCATGCATATTTATTGGCGTAATTTATTTAGCCTACCCTTTTGGGGGCACCTGACATCTGGGGCAAGAAAGACTGAAGAAAATGGCGTCGGCTGCATCTTTTATACCCCTGGTGCACTGATGTCAGGGAAGAGGTGACAGCAACCGATGCCAGACCAGGACTTTGGAATTCAGGCCGACTGCGGGTAGCCTGCCAGCAGGATAACCCAAGAGTAATGACTGCAACAGTGAATACACTCTAACATCTACATTTATGGTAGGTACACAACTGTACTTTACTGATTCATAGTTGCTCTGATAACAGAAATTAGTTGTTATAAAATGTAATGGGGGTGAAATCCAGACCTGGATGGAATGCAGTGTTCTTTTCTAGACATTACTTGATGATCTTACCTGTCCTTTTAACAAATGTCTGTCTAGCTTGTAGAACAAGGACAGTTAAACCTTAATATATGCAGTTTCTGATTATATACCTCTGGAATCCAGTGAAAAAAGAATATCTAGTTGCTAGTGGTTAAATTTGTATCTGAAGTAGTTGACTTAATTCGATCTTCAACCTGTGGGTTACGGATCCGTATCTGATCCGTCACAGCCACATTTTCAGCATCTGATCCAAGCTCCAAGTTCCTCCCCTAACCCATAATGCCCCCTGTCTCCTTTCTCCCTTTAGATCTCCTTTGCCACTGGAAGAGCAAGCAGCGTGGTCTGAGATGTTCATCGTGTTTCACTGTTGCAGTCATGACTGTAGGGTTCTCCCCTGCCGACAGGCAGCCCTCGGTCGGCCAGAATCCCAAAGTCTGGGTCCGGCGTCGGCTGTTCAACCATGCTCCCTGACGTCAGAGCGCCAGGAGTACAAAGCTGACAGCCGACGCCATCTTCTCCAGTCTTTCTTGCCGTGCGGTGATAGCAGTTCGCAAGTGCCGGTCGGCTGACTCCTGACGAATTTTTCTGATATACTTCGGTCCGAAGACTTTCTTCTCCACTCAAAGCCAAGTACCCCATTGGGGAAACTTTTTTTCTTGCTCCACTCCGATGTCAGAAAAAGTTAATAATTGTATTTCATGTGGGAAGCAAATACCTCATAAGGATTTTCATTCTTACTGTATTCCTTGCTTAGGCCCTGACCACGACGTAGCTAGTTGTCGGTTTTGTGCTAGATTCAATCAACGTACAATTAAGCGAAGGTACGATTTTGCTTTTCATTACTTCGGTAGGTGCTTTAACTACAAAATGTCGTCGGATACGGTCCCGGCTACCGGAGTTCACAAACGTCGCAAGGATAAAGACAGGCCTCCGAGGTCCAAATCTGATGATAGCGCACAAGCGGAGCCAGCTTCAGGTTCGGCCGTCGTCAGTGAGGCGCTTTTGCAGCCCCTGTCGTCGGCCATTTCAGAACCGACGGCCGAAACGGACTCTCATGAGGAGCCAACCAGGCCTTTAAATATTTCTGTTGCAGGACCTTCGGACAATGCTCCTTCGGATGGGTCCAGAGCCACTGTGCAGGTACCGGCTTCCGAGGGGGTTTTCAAGCCTACTCAGCTACTAGTAAAGACAAAGGCAAAAACTCCTTCTAAATCAAAGACTTCAACTCGGGCCTCTTCTGAACCGGCTCCCAAGTCACAGAAACAGTTACTCAAGATGGCGGAGGATTTACTTACTATGATTAGGGGTTCACATCCCCCTCCAGACAAAAGGCCAAGGCAGGATGTTTATTATGATTCCTCTGATCAGGCTTCTGTTTCCTCTGATGTCCTTCAAGGATGCATCTGCAGTCCTTACATATGGGTTGTCCTGTCGTCAGGCAGCCCTTCGGTCGGCCGGATTCCAAAGTCTGGGTCTGGCCTCGGCTGGTGTCGCACTTCACCCGACGTCATAGCTGCAGTTATTCGGGTATAAAGGCATCAGCCGACGCCATTTTCCTCGGTCTTTCTTGCCGCGTGGCGCCCGAAGCAGAAGCTGTTCGCAAGTGCCGGTTGGTCAGAACCAGAGATTACTACTACCGAAGACTTCTAAAAAGCTAAGTACCCCGTTGGGGACTCTTTCTTGCCTCAGCCGATGTCAGAAAAAGTGAATAACTGTTTAAATTGTGGGAAACAAATACCTCCTAAAGATTTCCACTCTTACTGCTTACCTTGCTTAGGCCCAGACCACGACGTAGCAGCTTGTCTAGCCTGTGCTTCTTTCAACCGACGAACGCTTAGACGTCGGTCTGAATTTGCTGGAGTTTTTCGGCTCCGCTTTTGCTTACATCATGCCATCGGATACTCCAACTACGCAAATTTCTAAAAAAACGCAAAGAAAAGGACCGACACTCGCGGTCCGTGGTTTCGGCCGAAACCACGGTTAAGCCAACCGCGAGTGTCTCGGTTTCGGCTGAAACCGAGTCCACGGTTCTTCCTTCGGCCGAAAGTTTGCCACTTACCGAGGCCTCATCCAGCCTGGCTGAATCTGCTACCGAAATCCCACCTGCTCCTGCAGGTTCACAGGATTTATCAGATACTATCCCTTTGGATATTTCTACCCCTGCACGTGGTGCTGCTAGGCCTCCTGCATCCATGTCGATTAAGGCCTTTGCCAGGGCTAAAGCAGCAAAAACTACCAAAACTGTGCCTGCTAAGACCCCCTCTCACAGGCCCAGTTCTAGTTCACAAATGCTTAGTCTAGCAGAGGATCTCATTTCTTTGATCCGGGGATCCCAACCACATCCAGACAGGGCCTCTCACCCACCTCCAGAGAAGAGGACTAGAGTAGAGCCCCCTGAGCCAGTTTCTTCAGATGTCTCCTCTGATGAATCAGATAATTCAGACCCTCCAGAGTCCCCCTTTTCTCCTTATGAGGACTCTGATGCAGAAGAGTCCATTCCTTCTGCCTCTCCGCCTGAGGAATTTTCTTTTGGGGAAACCTTACATGCTATGAGGGAACAATTTCAATGGCAGGGCCAGGATTTCTCAGACTCTAGGAAAAGGCTTAGAACCTTTTTGCATTTGCCACAACATAGGCCTTTAGCCATTCCTCCAGTACTTACAGTTGTGGATGATGCTTTTAATGATGCTTGTACTGCTCCTGATTCTCTTCCTCCGGCCCCTGCTAAGCCCGATAGGTACTACAGGGTTCCGGACACACATTATCATTTGTATAAGGCCCCTTTTGCAGATCCCGAAACTATCTCCCAGGGACCCAAGGCTGTAGCAGCTACCTCTACCAAAAACCCCCTCCCCTCTGAAAGGGAATCTAGAGCTTTAGAGAGATGGGGTAAAAAAGTTTACACTTCTGCTACTCTTTCAGCTAGGGCCTTGAACTGTCAATTCCACATGATCCAGTATCAAGAATTTATGTTAGAACAGTTAACTAAAAAGCTGTCTTCTGATGAACCATTAGACAAAAAATCTGTTCAGGAAATGGTACATAACATTCAGCAGGTCAGTAACCATTCCTTAAAATGCGGCTATGATGCACTGGAGGCTTCCTTTAGATCAGCCATGACTGGCACAGTGATCAGAAGACATGCATGGTTAAAAGAGCAGGCTTTACCAGATCATGTTAAATCAAAGCTACTAGATGCTCCCATGGACAAGATCAGTTTGTTTGGCTCTCCTGCACAACAGGTGCTGAAGAAGATGGAAGAGAAGGCAAAATCTGTCCAGACAGTCAAAGATTTCTTACAGGTCCAACCTCCAAGGTTTAGCAGGAATTGGCCCTCCAAAAATTGGTCCTTTCCGGACACCTCCAGAGCTCAGAGAGGCAGGAATAGGCGCTCGAGGCAGGGGTCAATCCAGAGGTGCCTACAGGGGACGTCAGTGGCAGGCTAACAACCAGCGAGGTACAGCCACAGATACAGCCACCACCACGACTACAGGACAATCACAGTGACTTGGCTCTAGCACCGCCTACCAGGGAACAACTACAAGCACCCTTAGGCGGAAAGCTAGCCTTATTTTCAGTAAACTGGCATTACATCACAGGAGACAAGTGGATTTTGCAGACAATAGACCAAGGTTACAGGTTTCACTTCCATACTCTACCAAGGAAGAGAGGAATGCCAAACCTACCTCCAAATCAAAAGGCAGAAGCTCTAAAACAAATAACTCACTAAGGATGAGAGCTGTAGAAAAGGTACCATCTACGGAGCAAGGACAAGGATTTTGCTCCAGGCTCTTCCTGGTACCAAGAAAAGAAAACCAATGGAGACCTATTCTCGACCTGTCCGCTTTAAACACATACCTCATTGTCCCAAAGTTCAAAATGCTGACCCTACAGCAGCTTCTTCCCATGTTGGGCAAGGAGTCTTGGCTGGTAACTCTAGATCTCAAGGAGGCATATCTGCACGTCCCCATACGACCAAATTGCAGAAGATACCTCAGATTTCTTGCAGGATCAGAGCATTATCAATTCTCAGCATTGCCCTTTGGCTTATCTACTGTGCCCAGAGTGTTCACGAAATGCCTGGCATCAGTAATTGCTCATTGCAGGCTTCAGGGAATCCAAATCTACCCTTACCTGGACGACTGCCTGTTACAAGCGGACAGCGAAAACAAACTAGCAGAAGACTTAAAAAGGGTCATTTATCTACTGCAAGCCCTGGGATACACAGTCAGTATAAAAAAGTCAAGGCTGATACCATCCCAAAGGATAACCTTTTTGGGTGCAGAGCTGGACACATCAAAACAAATGGCATTCCTGACAGTAGAAAAACAGGAGCAACTCCCTCTCTACTTCTTGGCATTAACAAAACAGAACCAGCTAACAGCAAGAAAAGTCCTGCAAGCCTTGGGTTTCATGGCATCCTGCATAATTTTGGTTCCACATGCCAGACTGCATATGAGAAAGTTACAGTGGTACCTAAGGAATTTATGGTCTCAGCACAAGCACAGCCTAGAAACCCAAATTCCAATAATCCCATGCCTGAAGCAAGAATTCAAATGGTGGGCCCAGGCCTGTCAATCAAACAAAGGACTGCCCTTCACAGTACCCAACCAAGCCAGACCATCACAACGGACGCCTCAGACCTCGGTTGGGGGGCGCACATGCTGGACAAGTGCATACAAGGCTTATGGACTCAAGACCAGCTGCACCTACACATAAATCAAAAGGAAATGCTGGCAGTAAAACTGGAAATTCAGACATTCAGACCATTTCTTCGACAAGGTCATCTGTTGATAAGGACAGACAACACCACAGTAATGTGGTACATCAACAAACAGGGAGGCACACATTCGTACCCTCTATGCCGGATGGCAATGGACCTCTGGAATGTGGCCCTGACCCTCAACATTCAGTTACAAGCAATTTTTGTGCCAGGAAAAGAAAACATACTAGCAGACATACTAAGCAGAACTACTACGGATGCCCACGAATGGATGCTGCATCCGGACATATTCAAAACCATTACAAGAAAATGGGGACTACCAGAAATAGACTTATTTGCATCCCCACGCAATCACCAACTGAAGAAATTCTGCACAAGGACGTACCACCCACTTGCTTGGAAAGTGGACTCCCTGTCTTTCAGTTGGAAAAACCTGACAGCATATGCATTCCCACCACTTCCTTTGATGCACAAGGTGCTATTGAAAATCAAAGAAGACCGTCCAAGGATTATCCTGATAGCTCCAGACTGGCCAAGGCAACATTGGTACCCATTACTGAGGAGCATGTCTCGGGAACAAATATGGCCTCTACCACTGGTTCCCTTGCTGTTAACACAGAACAACTACAACACCCTGCATCCAAACTTGAAAACACTGCAGCTGACTGCCTGGAACATTGCATAAGACCAAATAACCCAAGTTTATCCCAAAGGGTTAAAGACATTATCTTGGAGGCTCGCAGACCCTCAACAAGAAAAAATTATTCAGCAAAATGGAAAAGATATCACATTTGGAGTACTGCAAAAGGAGAAAATGTGTCACTGGTAAACATAGCCAACATCCTGGAATACTTGGCAGAGCTCTTCCACAACGGCCTGTCCTATTCTTCCATTAAGATTCATGCATCAGCTATTTCAGCAGAATACAACTTGGATCCTCCAGTCTTCTCACACCCTCTGCTCAGGCAGTTTCTGAGAGGAATTAAAAATGTAAAACCACCTAGGAAGCCACCATTGCCAGCATGGGACTTGAACTTTGTGCTAGAAAAGTTGACACTCCCTCCTTTCGAACCAGCAGCAACAGCAGAATTACAATACTTATCATGGAAAACTGCTTTCCTGCTTGCAATCACGTCAGCAAGAAGGGTATCTGAGCTACAAGCATTGATGGCAGTACAGCCCTTCCTGATCTTCCATCAAGATAGAGTGTCCATGAGAACAAATCCTACTTTTATGCCAAAGGTGGTCTCCAGGGTATCTTTAAACCAAGCTATCCACCTACCTACATTCTTCCCCAACCCACAGAACAGGGGAGAAAGACTGTTGCATACCTTGGATGTACATAGACAATTACGTTACTACCTGGACAGGACCAAGGGCAATAGAAAAACTGACCAGCTACTGGTAGCATATGCAACAGGAATGGAAGGAAAAGCAATTTCAAAACAGACAATCTCCAAGTGGATAGGAAATTGCATTAGATTTTGTTACTCCTACCATGGGAAGAAAACTCCAGAAAACATCAGGCCTCACTCTACAAGGGCTACAGCCACTACCACAGCTTTTCTACGAGGAGTGGCTACCAAAGACATTTTAGAGGCTGCTACTTGGAGCTCCGTGCATACATTTGCCAAGCATTATAATTTACCTTTATACTCCAGATCCCGAGCAGGTTTTGCCACTGCTGTTTTGCAAGGGATCTTAACTACACCATAATCTTATGTCTCCTCCTCCCCCAGTTTGGCTATGGTATTCTACCCATTTGTAAGGACTGCAGATGCATCCTTGAAGGACATAGTACAGTTTTGTACCTACCATAAATGTAGATGTCCGATAGGCATGCATCTGCAGTCAGGATTACCCACCCTCCTTCCCATCTGTGGTACTCCTAGGGTATTTGCCCATCTTGTAGCTAGCTGGGGGAATCTATTATGGTGTATTTGTTTGTATATATGTACATACATGCTTATTTTTTTGTTTGCTCTCTACTATTTGGAACCATTTGCATTTATCCAAATTTAGCCTTCCTAGAGGGCACCTGGCATCTTGGGCAAGAAACACTGAGGAAAATGGCGTCGGCTGATGCCTTTATACCCGAATAACTGCAGCTATGACGTCGGGTGAAGTGCGACACCAGCCGAGGCCAGACCCAGACTTTGGAATCCGGCCGACCGAAGGGCTGCCTGACGACAGGACAACCCATTTGTAAGGACTGCAGATGCATGCCTATCGGACATCTACATTTATGGTAGGTACAAAACTGTACTTTTCTTCTTCTGATCAGGAATATTCTTTCCCTCCTTATGAGGATTCTGATGCTGAAGAATCCATTCCTTCAGCTTCTCCCCCTGAGGATTTCTCTTTTGGGGAAACTTTGCATGAAATGAGGGAACATTTCCACTGGGAAGGACAGGAGTATTTGGAATCCAAGAAAAGACTGAGGGATTTTCTTCTTCTTCCCCAACATTGACCCCTGGCTATTCCTCCTGTTTTGGATATTGTGGATGATGCCTTTACGGAGGCTAACTTAATCCCTGACTCTTTTCCTCCTGCTCCTGTTAAGCCAGATAGATATTACAGGGTTTCTGATTCCCATCAGTTTTTATACAAGAACCCTTCTGCTGACCCTGAAACCATTTCTCAGGGTCCTAAGGGAGTTAAGGCCACTTCTGCCAAAAATCCCATTCCTACTGAAAAGGATTCTCGATCCTTAGAAAGATGGGGCAAAAAGGTGTACACTTCTGCTACTTTGTCCATTAGGCCTTTAAACTGTCAGTTTCATATGCTTAAATACCAGCAATTTCTCTTGTCTGTCTTACAACAAAAGCTTACTTCCATTTCTGCCTGTGCAGATAAGGAATTACATGACTTATTGCATGCCACTGATCAGGTTGGGAAGCATGGTTTACACTGTGGATTTGATGCCTTGGAGGCTTCTTGTAGGGCTGCGGCCTCTGGCACAGTCATTAGAAGGCATGCATGGCTAAAGGAACAAAATTTACCTGAACAAGTAAAGGCTAAATCATTGGATGCTCCTGTTCAGCATAATGTTTTGTTTGGATCAAAAGCTGAAGAGGTGATTAAAAAGATGGAGGATAAGGCGAAATCCATGCAAACAGTTAAAGATTTCTTACAAGTACAGCCACCTAGATTTAGCAGGAATTGGCCTTCAAAAAATTGGTCCTTTCCCACTTCAGACAGGCCTCAGAGGGGTAGATATAGACGCTCCAGAGGGAGGCCTCAAACACAAGCTGCTTATAGACCAAGACAGTGGACTGCTTCCACCCCTAGGGGAGGAGAGGACAGGTCACAATCTCAAAGGAAACAAACTCAATGACTCCCTCTGTTGGGCTACAGGAACTTCTTGCCTGGAAGCCCCTCTCAGAGGAAAACTCTCTCTTTATCAAAATTGGACTCAAATAACCCAAGACAAATGGGGTTTGGATGTGGTTTTAAGAGATTACAAATACCATTTTCATACCTTGCCAAGGCCAAGCGGATGGCCAGACCTTCCAAAACATCAATGGACGGAGGCCTTAAACCAGGTGGACGCTCTTTTGGCTATGAATGCCATAGAACTGGTTCCTCTTTCAGAGGTGGGAAAAGGTTTTTACTCGAGGCTCTTTCTAGTCCCAAGGAAGCAAAACTCATGGAGACCCATTCTGGATCTGTCAGTCTTGAACACCTTTCTAGAGATTCCAAAATTCAAGATGCTTACTCTACAGCAGCTACTTCCAGTGCTGTCCAAAGATGCATGGATGGTAACTGTGGATTTAAAGGAGGCATATTTACACATTCCCATCAGGCAGGATCGCAGAAAATACCTCGGGTTCAAGGCCGGATCGAGGCACTTTCAATTCTCTGCGCTGCCCTTTGGATTGTCTACTGTGCCCAGGGTCTTCACCAAATGCCTGGCTCCAGTAGTAGCTTACTGCAGACTCAAGGGAATTCAAATTTACCCTTATCTGGATGATTGTGTTATTCAGGCAGACAGCAAGGATGTCTTACTCCAGCATCTAGAATTTGTACAGAACCTCCTCAAGTTCCTGGGATTCTCTGTAAACATAAAAAAGTCAAATTTGACACCGTCACAACAGATAACTTTTCTGGGTGCACTTCTAAACACCACAACCCAGATGGCATTTCTGACATCCGAAAAACAATTACAGCTGGCCTCAACTTTCAGAACCTTGGCAACTCTAACTCAACTATCTGCAAGGAAATTCCTGCAGGCTTTGGGTTACATGGCCTCCTGCATCCTTCTCGTACCACATGCAAGACTACACATGAGGAAAATACAGTGGTACCTAAAAAGTGTATGGTCTCAGCATTGCCACAGTTTAGACATTCTGATCTCCGTCCTTCCTTGCCTTCAAAAGGAATTTCTTTGGTGGTCCAGGGCATGTGCTCTAAACAAAGGGAAACCCTTCCGTCTGCCTCCTGCCACTCAGATTCTAACCACGGACGCCTCGGATTATGCTTGGGGAGCCCATTTTCAGGGCAATTGTTTGCAGGGCCTTTGGACAAAGGATCAGAAGCACCTGCATATCAATTTAAAGGAAATGTTAGCCGTTCAGAAAGCTCTATTGGCCTTCAGGAATCTTTTACAACCAGGACAACTGCTAATACGGACAGACAACACCACAGTTATGTGGTACATAATCAAGCAAGGGGGATCTCATTCCTACCCCCTTTGCAGACTAGCCATGGATCTATGGAACACAGCTCTAGCTAGCAATCTGGATCTTCAAGCTCAGTTTCTACCAGGGAAACAAAACTTCCTGGCAGACAGTCTGAGCAGAAACCTTTCGGATCCACATGAGTGGATGCTGGACACCAAAATATTCAGGATGATAACAGCAGTCTGGGGATGTCCTCGCATAGACCTATTTGCATTCCATCTCAATCATCAACTACAGAATTTTTGCACCAGGACTTTCCACAGAGAAGCTTGGAAAGTGGATGACCTGTCATTCAGTTGGAGGAACCTCTCGGGATATGCCTTTCCGCCTCTTCCTCTTCTTCCACTGGTTTTATTGAAGATAAAACAGGACAAGCCCAAGATGATGATCTTGCTGGCTCCAAATTGGCCTCGGCAGTTTTGGTATCCAACTCTAAAAAACCTATGCCTGGAGCCCCCTTGGGTTTTACCTCAGTCTCCGAACCTTCTGTCCCAACATCAGGGTCAGGTTCTACACTCTCATGTCAGAATTCTCAGCCTGGCGGCCTGGTTAATCCAGGGCCTTTGATTTCTTCTTTACTGCCCAAGCAGGTTATGGAGGTCATTTTAGAAGCCAGACGTCCTAGCACTAGAAAGTCTTATGCAGGAAAATGGAAAATATTTTGTTCCTGGATGCAGGCTCAGGATTCTGATCCTCTTCTTCCTAACATTACTTTAATTTTACTTTACTTGACAGATCTCTTACATAAGGGTCTCTCTTTCTCTTCCATTAAGATACATGCCTCTGCTATTTCTGCTCATTATAATACAGACCCTCCCATCTTTTCCCACCAGCTCATGAGACAGTTTCTCAGAGGAGCTAAGAACTTAAGACCTCCTAGATCTCCTCCCATTCCTGCTTGGGATCTCAACTATGTTTTGGAAAACCTAACCTTGCCTCCTTTTGAGCCTGCTGCCTCTTCTGACATCAAGTTTTTATCTTGGAAGACAGCTATCCTGTTAGCCCTAACCTCTGCCAGGAGAGTTTCAGAGTTACAAGCTCTTATGGCTGTGGAACCATATATTATTTTTCATCAAGACAGGGTATCTTTGAGGACTAATCCTACCTTCATGCCTAAGGTGGTTTCCAAAGTGGCTTTAAATCAAACTATCCACTTGCCAACCTTTTTCCCCACTCCTCAAAATAAAGGGGAAAGGATCTTACATTCCTTGGATGTACACAGACAACTACGTTTTTACCTGAATAGAACCAAGGACATCAGAAAATCAGAACAATTGTTTGTTTCTTATGCTTCAAGTTCCCAAGGTAAAGCCATTTCAAAACCGACCATTTCTAAATGGATTGCTCATGGAATCAGATTTTGTTATTTTCACCATGGAAAACAAATCCCAGGGAGTATACGGACTCATTCCACCAGAGCTGCTGCCACTTTTGCGGCCTTCCTCAGGGCCCCTTCCTCTTTATGACAACCTCCCTTTCTTTCAGCTTTGGGATTCTACCCTACAGTCATGACTGCAACAGTGAAACACGATGAACATAGTACAGTTGTGTACACCTACCATAAATGTAGCTGTTCGAGTGTCTTCACTGTTGCAGTCTGGGTTTCCTTCCCTCCTGTCCCCTCTTATTTTTACTTTTGTGTATTTCCTTTTTTCTCCATTCTTCTGAGGTGTATTTGCAAAGGTTATGGGACCTTTTTCATTTTGGGACTCCTGACATCTAGGGCAAGAAAAACTGGAGAAGATGGCGTCGGCTGTCAGCTTTGTACTCCTGGCGCTCTGACATCAGGGAGCATGGTTGAACAGCTGACGCCGGACCCAGACTTTGGGATTCTGGCCGACCGAGGGCTGCCTGCCGGCAGGGGAGAACCCTACAGTCATGTCTTGCAACAGTGAAGACACTCGAACATCTACATTTATGGTAGGTGTACACAACTGTACTTTCTAGGTGTATAGTGGATAGTGTAAGTGCTACTTTTTTTTTTTTTTTATCGTTCTGACTCTTTTCTCTATCTTAAAGTTTCCTTCTCTCGCTTCTATACTTTCCCTCCCCGTGACAGTAAAAAAAAAAAAAAAAATTCTCTCTCTTTTCCCTTTGGGCCCATCTCTTTTTTTGTGCATGTGGGAATGTGCCTGACCTATTTAGGGATGTCTGAATCCCTAAATTAGGATGCAAGAAGTGCACAGATTGTGGTCATAAGCTTTCTCCGGCTGATGGCTGCACTCTGTGTAGTGTGCCTGGGAGCAGCGCACCTTCAGACGACCTGTCCTATCTGTGCTGGGTTCAGTCCCACAGCACTGAAGGACAGGAGGGACAAATTGATCTTTATCTTAAAAGGACTTCTTCCCTCCTCGAGGATGGAAGCCCCTGCACCCCCTCTTTAGGGACAGCAACTGTTGTCTTCTTCCTTTTCCCTGGCCTCAAACTTCTACCAAGAGGTCCTGGGAAGGGGAGAAAAGTAAGCGAGACGAGCAGCAGAAGTGGTCTCCAGACCGCTTGGCCCCAGCTGGCCTGCCAGCCAAAGTTAGGACTCCTACTAGGCCTGGTTTTCCCCGGCTTCGATCCCCAAGGTTTTCCCATGAGCCGGAGGAATCTCGGGGCAGTTTGCCTGTTAGGTCCCCCCTCACCGGCATTCTCGAACAGTTTCTGTAGCTTTGCCCTCCAACTCCGCCCAGAGCCCCAGTGAAGCGGAGATGGACAAGATGATGCAGACACTTATCTGCACCCAGATCCAGTTTGGGGTTTTGCCAGCACCCTCTCCCTCTGGAGGGGGGAGCTCACAATCCTTTTTTACTCTGATAACTCTTTCCCTGATTTGGCCTGTGGTTTTGGAGACCCTGGATCCAAGGACCCTCGGTCAGGGGGTCAGCAGCAGCGACACCTTCTACCTCAACACCGGCCATTGCCTTGAGCGTGCTGGATCAGAGCTCTCTGAGCCGTAGTCTCTCTGGGTCGGATCCGAGGGATTGCTGTCGGCTCCGAGCCTTTCGGAGCACAGTATTTCCCTTGATATCTCTGCTCTTGGAGTCTTTGCTCTGATTCCCCTGTCAGTTCAGAAGGGAACGGTTCCAGACAGTATTTCCCAGGAGGTAAATTCCCCATTTATCCTTTGATGTGGTGGAGAGAGTTCTCTCTGTCATCGAGACCCTTGACCATCTTGTCCTCTTGACGTCCTGTGCTTTGGGTGTGGTCCTGACCATCTTGTTATCTCAGGGGCAGCCTCTCCCTGTTTTGTCTCAGGAAGTTCCCCCGAGGGAGCAGCAGGAGGTTTGAGAGTCATCCCCAGAAAGTCCCACTGAGGAGGTTCCTCGCAAACGAATGTGTAAGAGGAGGCACCTAGACTCCCCACCCGGAGTCTCTTACCGAAGACCCTGATTTGGAGGAAAGGGAAGGTTCCCCAAGGTCAACCCCTGAGGATGTCTCCTTTGGAGACATCATGGAACTCCTCCACGGGGGGGGGGGGGGGGGTTGTCCATCCAAAAACAGACCTCAGATGAATCCAGTGTTCCTGGAGGCATTCGGCACAGGCCCATCTATCTCTTGGGTGTCACCTCCCACGGATCCTGTGGTGGATCTCCTAACATCTCCGGCATGAAAGGAACCGGACACTGTGGAGCCTATCCCTAAGCACCCAGACAGAGTACTTAGTCCACCCTTGTACAGGGCTTACTGGAACAAGGGATCCCCCGTGGATGCTGTGGTTGTGGCAGCCACCACTAAGAAAGAATTCGCTCAGGAGAGCTCTACGGTTCATCCTGCTGACCAAGAGTCAATGGTGAAGGACCATTTTGGGAAGCAGGTGTATACTTGAGCGACCTTCTCTGTAAGGGTGGTAAACTACATGGCACACGTCATTTGACTGCAGTGAGACTTTGTCAAGGAGATCGCTGAGTCAACACTGAAGTCCATGTCGACGGGGCATAAAAAGACATTCTCCGCTCAGATGGCCACTCAAGTCTGTGGCAAATATGTCCATGCATCTTCTCTCCCATGCCACAGAAGGAGCCACTAGGGTGACTGGTACTGGTGTTGCCATTAGGCACCATGCCTGGCTCCGGCTTTGTTAATTCTCTGAACGCTTCAAGGCGTCCTTTACAAATGCCCCTTATGATGGTTCTTCCCTTTTTGGGAAGTCTGTGAAAGAGACACTGGTCCAGAGTGAGAAGGACAAGAAGACACACTGTCTGCCATTGGGATCTGCTTCTCTTCCCCTCAAAGATTCTTCTCAAGGAATTGGCAAGGGACGAAGAAGATGTGGTTCCGAAAGTCTCGGGCGTTTTCCCGGGACACTCAGGACTCACTTTCCCCCAGAGGTAGAAGGGGTTATGATGCCGCCCTAGGGACAGAGGTGGTCCAAGAAACTTTAGATCCTGAGAACTTTTCTTGGACAAACCCGGGCACCAGCCCTGAAGGGCTGCCCGACTGCTCATCTCTGGAGGTAGTCAGGGGTCAACTATCGCTTTGCCCAGTGGCATGGGAGTCTGTAACAGATTATTGGGTATTGCAGATTATATCCAGAGGATATTCCATCCCATTCAGCGAACCACCATGACCACTGAAGCACCTCCCAGACGTTCCACCCACGCAAAGGGAGAATGCAGCTACAGAAATAGAAAAGCTGCTAGGAAAACGAGTCATCCAGCTGGTCAACCCGTCCGGATCAGGCATTTATTCCAGGTGCTTTTTAGTGCCAAAGAAAATGGGGGACCTAAGACCCATTCTGGACCTTTCCACCATGAACCTGTCAGTAGCCAAGGCTAAATTCCGGATGGTCACCCTTCAATCCATCCTGCCCTTTCTGCAGGTGAATGATTGTGCACGATCGACATCCAGGACGCGTACTATCATATCAAGATGGACAGGTGGTCTCTGAGGCTTCTCCGCTTCCGGCTAGGAGCCCATCATTATCAGTTCAGAGCCCTTCTCTTTGGTCTCACCACAGCCCCCAGGATGTTCACCAAGGTTATGGCAGCAGTAGCGGCTCACCTGAGGCTTCAGGGTATTCAGGTCTTCCCCTACCTGGACGATTGGCTCTTAGCTGCCCCTTCCAAGCATCTACTTTGCCAAGCCAGGGACCATTTCCTCTTGCTAGCGAAAAGACTGGGCATCACCATCAATCTCTACAAGTTATCACTGGCCCCAGTTCAGATTTTAGACTTCATTGGGACCCGGTTGGACGCGATCCAAATGAAAGTTTTCCTCACCCCAAACAGAATATGCAGTCTCGAAATGCATGTGCTATACGTTCTTCAAGCCCAAATTCCGACAACAGAAACAGTACTAAGGGCATTGGGGTCTATGGCGGCCACTATTAATTACCCTTAGCGATCCTTCACATGCGGATTCTCCAGTGGATGCTTGCTGTTCAGTGGTCCCTGTTAGATCTGCCATTGTCATATCCAGTTCAAATCTCCCGAGTATGCTTGGACTGTCTTTGGTGGTGGATTCAGTCCCCCTATGTAATTAGTGGACGCTCTTTTCTTCCGTCCTTTTCCAAAACCAAGGTGACCATGGATGCCTCCCAGCTGGGGGGGGGGGGGTCATTGCTCGGGAAGGACGGTCCAAGGCACATGGTCCCCAACCGAGACCAGCTTGTGTATCAGTGTCTTACAGATGAGGGCGGTCCTTCTTGCATTGTAGGCCCTTCATGCCCATCTCCCTCTAGGGACAATTGGGATTCAGACAGACAATATGTTGGTGGTCTGGTATATCAACAAACTGGGGAACCAGGTCTTCTCCGTTATGTTGCGAAGCCATGAGAGTGTGGGAATGGGCGATCTCTATCGGCCATTTTCTGGTAGCAACGCACATCCCAGGGCAGTCCAGTATTCTCACGGACAGGCTCAGCAGGTCTATTCTGATGGCTTACAAGTGGTCTCTGAATCCTTCACTGGAGGAACAGATCATTCTAAAAGATCGTCCTTGCTGCAATCTTTTCTCATCTGTTTCCACCATGAAATGCAGCTCATCTCCTTCCAGCACGAATGCTCTGAACCCCCCTCAGGGGGAAGCCCCCAGAGATGCACTGGTCCATGCTTGGCCTCCCGGTCTCCTTTATGCCTATCTCCCACTTCCTCTCATTTCAAAGTTTCTTCTGAAAGCTCACAGGCTGGGGAGCACTGTGATCCTCATTGCCCCATTCTGGCCTCGCCAAGTTTGTTTTCCCTCCCTATGGTCTTGCATAGTAGTTCCACCTTGGATGTTGGATCCAGTTCCAGATCTTATTTCTCATCCTTCAGGGATTCCTCACCCAGACCTGGACAGTCTAAAGCTCACTGCTTGGCTGCTGCAGTTACCATGATTGTTAGGACTCCAGGTTTATCATCCCCAGTTAAGACTATTCTGGAGGCGGCTCACAAGTCTTCCACTAGAAAGGTTTATCGTAGCAAGTGGAAACGTTTTTCCATATGGGATTTGCAGCATGCGTCAGACTCTCTTACTGCCCCTATGTCTGCAATTTTAGAGTTTTTGGTGGGAATTTTTCAGCAGGGTGCCAGTTCCTCCACAGTCAAAGTCCAATTGGCAGCTATTTCTAACTTTCATGTGGGGGAAAACATGTCATCCTTGGCTTCTTTTAAACTTTGTAAGACCTTCCTTAAAGGTACCTTTCTTCTTAAACCCCCGGTGAAGGATCCTATGCCCCTGTGGGACCTTACTTTGGTATATCAGGCTTTAGTCCCCCCCCCCCCCCCTTTCGAACCAGCAGCGTCTGTAGATTTACAATTCTTATCTTGGAAGACTGTGTTTTTGGTCTCCATTACGTCTGCCCAAGAAGGTGTTGGAACTTCAAGCCTTATCCATGAAGGCCCTTTATATGATCTTTCACAAAGCTAGTTTCCTTGCGTACCAACCCATCCTTTCTTCCTAAAGTTGTGTCAGAAGCAAATATCAACCAGATAATCAATCTTCCATTTTTCCCCTAATTTTCAAAACAAAGGGGAGTACAAATTACATCTGCTGGATGTGCATAGACAGGTGAGATTTTACCTAACACAGGACAAAAACTTTTCTTTTTCAGATCAGTTGTTTGTTTCTTATTCCAAAACTTTCTTAGGTTCATAGGTTAGTACTAGGCTAACTGCCCTTTCGAGCCATTTTTAAGCCTAGTTAAAATAAACAACCATGTAGGTCTCAAACCCAGGACCCTATACACCATAGTCATAGTAGTTAAACACCAAGCCATCACAGAATTAAAGTAAACCAATTTACAGGGATTTGCTGGATGATATCTGTTCTGCAGCTACTTGGTGCTCATCTCATATGTTCATTTCACATTACAACTTGGATATTGTGTTCAGGAACAGGACATCCTTTGGCTCTGCGGTGCTCCGGAATATCCTTCCATGAGGGCCACCCAGGTGTTTGGTAGCTGGGGACTCCGTCCCACAGGTTGAAGACCAAATGAAGGCAACAACTTCACATAAAGAAGTTATGTACTCACCATAACGTTCCATCTGAGTAGCTGTACTTCATTTGTCTTCAACCCCCCCCCCCACCTTGTCACTGTGATACTGACCATATGTGGAGATGATTACATCAGGAATGTCCTTGGCCATACTTGGGTTCAGGATTGTTGAGTTACCAGTTGTGGCAAAGTATTTTTAGGTTGGGAATGTGTGATGTTTTTTGGCAGCAAACTTTATCTGACGGGAGAAAGGAGATTGGGTATTATGAGTACGTGGAGGAGCTTGGAGCTCGGATCAGATGCTGCAAATGCAACTGTGATGCATCTGATGCAGATCCGTAACCCACAGGTTGAAGACAAATGAAGTACAACTACTCAAATGGAACGTTATGGTGAGTACATAACTTCTTTTTTCTCCCTTTTTTGGAAATGGGGAACAATATGTCACCTAGTTTTATAGGATCATCTTTCTCATTTTTAATCATTTTTGACACAGCCCTGTATTTCTGGCGGTCCTTGTACCCTCTTTCTAGGAGCTGCTTATTTTGGTCTGTGTTCTGTAAAAGATTCGTGTGAATATGTGTATCCTCAAAAATCCAAGGTAGATGGCGAAACAATAAAGCCTTAGGAATGAGCGATAAAACCGTTTAATACACACAATCATCAACGCTGCACAAATACTTTTTCATTTATACATGCCATCAGATGTGGGTCTAACTGCCAATATGTTACTATTTATAACCTTTCTATTTAAAAACAGCCAATGACAAACATATTTTAATTAGAGTGCTTAGTGGGTGGAACTTCATTGGTCAGCAACGCATTTTCAACTTTCTTTTGAAAATACAGATTCAGTACATTAACCTAGTATTGAGTTTGGTAAAATAAATTTGATACATGTTATAATTCTAAACAGTTCATTATAAAGTTATAAAAATACATGTTAAAACTTTTATTAAATGTATGAATAAAACCATATTAAAATGTTTAAAATCGTCCTGAGTGCTACTCAGTATATTCTACATAGCAATGGTTCCCTCTTGTTTTAAAACTAGGAATTGCATTCAACCTGTTCATTATTACAAATAGGCAGGGTCATTGGTAAGAAAATAATAAGATGTTATTTTATATTGTATTAAATAACTGAAATTACTTCTCCAAGATAAGACTGGATGGAAGCATAAATTTAATATAAACACTAACAATTCATAATGTTTCCATCCTGTCCCAATTTTGCTGCTCTTAATTTCAATAGTGAACTAATGGAGATGTGGTCATTTAACCCTGGTTTTCTACTAGCCTCTAGGGTTAGCTGCCACTAAAGTTCTTTGTACTCTATAGTCTCTTCCCATAACCCTCCTCGATTTTTTCTATTCACTCTTTCCAGTACAAAGAATAAAAAAATGTGCATTGGTACATTCATTTTTATGTTTATATAGGGCATTTGTACATTTTCTATTTTGTACTTCATGTAGATGTTCATATATTCTTCTCCTAAGTTTCGTTCAGTTTTCCCTATATAAAATTCATCACATTCTTGGCAGGCTGCAAAGTATACTAAGCCACCGCTATCACAATTAGAAAATTCCTTGCCCTCTAAGACCTTATTCTTACTTTTCAAAAAGATACTTTCTCGGTTAAACAGGTATGTGCATTGAGAACAGTATCCACATTTGCAAGTACCTTTTCTCTTCTTATTTGTAACTGTCCCTTTTTTGTTGACTAGTTTCCAGTAGACCCTTGAGGTTTCTAGCATTTTTGTATGCAATCTTAATTTTATCCTTCTTGATGCTTTCTAGGTCAGTAAGGGTCAAGAATCTTTCCCAATCCTTGTTTATTATGTCCCTAACCATATATGAGTTAGCATTATATTCTCTAACTAGGGCTTTATTACATTTCCCTTCGTTTTCCTTATTGACATTTTCAGAGGGACTATCCTACTTTGACTTTTCCTAGAATATGTTGGTATTTGTCTTTCCTACCTTCTAGTACCTCTGTTTCCATTTCCTTCAACATTTGCTCTGGGTAGCCCCTTAACTTAAACATTTGTCTTAATAAACTCATTTCATTGTAAAAGTCCTCTTCATTAGAGGTCATTCGACAGCCTCTTATGTATTGCCCATTCACTATATTTATTTTATAATGTTTGGGGTGGGCGCTGTTAAAGTGTAGAAAATAATTTGAATATGTTGCTTTCCTATATACCTTTGAGTTAAATTTATCTTTTGTTTTTATAAATTTCCAGGTCCAGGTATTGTAGTTTCTCCTTGTTGGCCGTGAAGGTAAATCTCAAGTACTTGGTACTTGATTTAAATATTCTATAAATTTTAATATTTCATTTTCATCAGACAACCACAAAATTATAGTATCGTCCAAGAAACGTTTATATAAAATCAATTTTTCCTTGAATATTGATTCCAGTACCCACTTTTCTTTCCATTTTGCCAAAATTAAGTTGGCGTAGGTGGGGGCACAGGCTGCCCCCATCGCTACTCCCTGAGTTTGGTGAAAGAACTCTCCATTAAAATAGACATAATTATATTTTAATACTAATTCCATGAGCTGCATCACCACTACTTTTTCATCAAGAGATAAATAATTGCTCTCGTATACAATTTCGTCTGATAAATTCAAGCCTCCTTGGTGGGCTATACACAAAAAAAGGTCTACTATGTCTAAAGTTAAAAAAGTTAACATTCTCTTATATTTGTCTTGGGTTAAACATCTCAGAAAGTCCTATGAGTCCCTCAGAATGTTGGCCCTTTCAGTCCATAATCTTTTCAATTTACTGTCTATGTATTTTGCCAAGGGTAATGTTTTGGCACCATCTGCAGATACAATAAGTCTTAACGGTGGGTCCTCACCAATTTTATGGGTTTTGGGGATACCAAATATAATTGCTACTTTTGTTTTTTCCACTTTCAAGTATGAATAGGTGTTTCGGTCTAATGACCCATCTATTAATAAATCTTCTAACACCGTATCAACTCTGTGGTATGAAATATTTATCTCGTTCATAGGCACTGTGTCTCTTATTTATTCGAGTCCCTTAACATATCATTCATTTTTCCTTCGTATGTCAAGTTACTCATAATAACCTTACCCTCCCCTCTTATCCGGTTTCATTACCCTTACATTTACATCATTTCTCATTTCTTCAAGAACCTTACTTTCTTCGATTTCCAAGTTTTTATTGTATTTAATTTTGTCGTATTGTTTTCTTTTCTCCTTCTCAACCAATCCCTCAGTTTTTGATTTGTGGGTGTATAGGCGGATTGTAAGTGCTTTTTTCATTAAACCTAGTTGTTCTTTTCTTGCTTTTTGTTCAAATATCATTTGAAAATTAATTAAATTTATAAATAATTTAATATCCATTAAAATATTTGCTAAAGCTCCTTTTTTATTAGGTATATATTTAATTCCCTTGGACAATAACTTAAAATGATCTTTGGTTAAAACAATTGGACTATAGTTATAAATACTACAATTTTCATAAATATATCTGTACGAATTGTTTGGATCTTGTATAATATCTGTGTTTTGTACATAGTTATTTTCTACTAAGTCAGGGTGGGGGAACTGTCAATATTTAGTACCTCGCCCTCCCTCTTATTGCCCCCCCTCAAAAATTTGAATTGTATTGCTGCTGGTGTTCCATTTGATTCTTATTTCTTTTTGATCTCCTTATTTCTGGAAACTGGTTAAAATCATTTAACTCTGAAACTTGTTCACCTATTCTAACTTGTTCTACATTGTCACTGTCCCTCCATATCCCTTTGTTACTATTTTCCCAATACCTGCTACCTGCTTTTGGTTTTGGGTAACTGTTATTGTTTTTATACTCGATAATGTCACGTTCTAGTTTCCTTATTTTTCTTTTGATAAGTTCATTACATTCACCATTAACTTCCCCTTGGATGTTGTAATACTTTTCCTTTTCCACAGGTATGGAGAACATCAAGTCATTTTTAATACAGTTATTCACACTCTCTATTTCACTTATTTTTTTTATTTACCTTGTTATTTTCATCAATAATACATTTCAGAATGTCTAACCCACATCTGTTAAAAACAACAATTCTTTATGAAAAGTACTTCCTGCTATTACATTATTTGGATATTTCCAAGTTCTCAGTCCTTTGAGCACAATGCCCTGGGAAATACATTCCTGTAAATAGCTATTTTCTATATCAAGGCTTTTATATTTAAACATAAATCTATGAAGTTTCAATAACTGATTTTTATAACTATCCGTTTCAACTCCAGGTGTCCCTGTTCTGTTTTTAAAATTGAAGGAGAAACTAACATGCAACCATTCCTTTAGGTCAGTGTGTCCATTGTTATTTTGTCCTGAAATATTTCTTCCTTGTCCCAATGGAATGGAGGTATGTTGGGAATCATTACTAGTGCAGGCTTCGACTTCTCTAGAGCTTAAAGCTCTGGGAGTGTTGTTGAAACTTTGTTCTTCACCGTTTTCACAACCATTTACACTGAGTATGGCTTCAGAGTTGTCACGTCCTCTCTCACTACTCGTTTTGTTACTCTTTTTACCTCCCTGTGTGCCGACTGCACACTGGTTCCGCCCCTCTTGTATACTGGAAGCCGTTTCCACCATTGATTGGCTAAGTGGTGTTAAAAGTTCGATTTATCTGAGTGAGTTGGTCAACCAGTTTGTTCATCTGGCCAATCTCTTCCTTTTTCCTTATCTCGGTCGCTCCTTTACTCGTTTCCCCATCCATGGATCCAACAACTAATAAATAAACAAAGCACCAGCTGGGCAGACAAAACCAAGAAAAAACAACAGACCAAGGTAGATAGCGAAACAATAAAGCCTCAGGAGCGAGCGATAAAACCGTTTAATACACACAAACATAAACATGTTTTTGTTTATACACTTCATGAGATGTGGTTCTAACTGCCAATATCTTACTATTTATAAACTTTCTATTTAAAATCAGCCAATGACAAACCTATTTTAATTAATTTGAGTGCTTAGTGGGTGGAACTTCATTAGTCAGCAACACATTTTCAGCTTTATCGCTCATTCCTGAGGCTTTATTGTTTTACTGTCTACCTTAGGCTGTTGTTTTTTCTTGGTTGTGTCTGCCCAGCTGGTGCTTTGTTTATTTATTAGTTGTTGTATCCTCAAAAATATTGCAAACACACATGTCTAGGAATGCTACTTTTTGTGGGATAGACACCATTTCTACATTTGTGTTTTCTTTTTCTTTTTAGTAGTATTGTTTTTTACGTGGATTTAAGAAGTCTGTTGTGATGAGCCCTCTTTCCCCTGGGGCAGTAACTAAGGCATCTCAATCCTCACTGTTGTCTCCGGTAAGGGAGTGTCACTAAAAGCAGGGATAGAAATACACAATTTCCTATAAAAATACACCGGGAACAGGTTCCACAACCTGGGATTGGACTATATGCTTCACTCCAGGTCCTCAAATGAGTCTCCACTCTAACCACTGCAGAACACCATGTCCCAGTTCTAGGTGTCTGACACACTCACTCTTAAATGCCTGATATTCACACATACACACACACTTAAAAAACGAGTGACACAGATACACACACTGTTTTTCTTTGCCCATATTACAAAGTAACGGCTGTCACCTGTCAAATACTCCAATACCTTTCAAAAATGGTGTTCATTTGTCTTGGGTAAGATAGATATGGAAACAAGTGGTACCCTGTATTCCAAGCATTAAGGTTTTTCAGTGTGACCATGGTGTTATCACAGTAAGCATAAACGCTCTTAAGTTATTAAAAATATCAACAAAATAACCAGCCACAATGAGAGGCATTAAAACATTTGATAATAAATAAAAGAATTTAAAACATGAAAATATTGAATAACGGATTCCAATAAACATCAGATTTTCACACTCTCTCACTCCCTCTCAAGATTAACTGTCCATATCTAATCTAAATAACATAGCAAGGCAAGATAATATTCTTAATTTCTCATTTTACCTTCCAGAAGTATGCCCACACTCCAGGCTGTCTTCTGTCTTTAATGACCTGAACCACTACTCTTCCTGTAAACAACTGGATTACTACTACTGATCAGTTCTGGAAAACAACTGCTGAACAGTAACTGACCTACTGACTCAGAACCTGCTTTTTCTAGCAGATCTTTTTCAAAAGTAACAGGAAGCTGCCATGAGATTTCTACTCCCATATATCAGATTTTGAAAAGTAAACAGAAAGCTGCAATGAAGATTCTGTACTTCCAGCCCTGGCACACACTGACATCATATCTAGGTCAGCTGACCCTGGCACAACATACATTCAGAATTCTCTTTACAAAGAACATGCAGAGTTGGTCAGCCAGAAGAATACTGTTTGACATTCAAATATCTTGCATAAATCAGAGTGATAATCAAAAGACATAAACTTGTTTACAAAATTATAGCTAGTCATGCTGGCATGAGTAACAGTGTAATTTACAATTATTTACAAAACTTCAGCCAGTCATGCTAGCACAAATGACAATATCTAATATCCTGACATCCATATTTTTTCACATTTTTTTATTTTATTGTTTTGTTCGTATGCACAGTTCTGAAAGGGGCTAAGACCACTTTGCACACTCAGCTTTTCTAGATTGCTAGAACCCCTCCTGTTACCCCATGATGCTTAGTGCCAGCATCTGTCTTGAGATACTCATTGCTGCACTACTCTAAACATTACTCTTCCAAAACCACTCTAGGACCGTTGATGTTTTTTCAGGGGTGCTTTATTGTGCCACACTTTGTTTCAGCCCTTTCTCTTCAGTCTACAGGGTCATAGGTTTCAATTCTTTGTTGTGTTTTCTTTTGTAGCTTCCTGTAGTTAGCATTTGGGACATTTCTGTTTTGAGCCCTCTCCCATTTTCACCTCTTGTCTTCTAAGAAAAAGAAAAGGGAGAGAGAAATATGTAACCACCTCTTTCATCCTTCTCTTGTTTTGGCGGAGCTTTTTCCATTAGCTCACCTGCAGTAGTAGTTATTAGTTTGGTGTCCCTTCCCTTGGAATACAATTTTTCTGCATTCGTGTTTGCATATTTTGTGTGCAGCGGTTGGTCTTTATAATTTTTTTGTATGGTTTTAAAGCTTGTCCCTCCTTAACTTTTAAAAAGTGAGGGTTTGGTAAGTACTGTGAGAGAGTAAGATCCTGCTGCAAGATGACCACATCTTCTGCCTGTTTTGATTTTGGGAAGCCCATTGAGAGAACTTGTGTGACTTTATGCCAAGACCTTATGCTAGCTAGTTGTCTGCATCAGTGGGAGATGCACAAACTCCATTACTATTTGCAAACCCTGCCCCACCCTATCTTATGCTTCAGCATCAACTGACCTGCTGACGCTTTTACTTTTTTGTCAGCACGCGAGGGAATTGGATGCTTTAGATCATCCTTTCTGGCTGATTTTGGGAGAAACTTTGACCTCTAAGGTTGAGACCAAGTATTGCAAAAAGGCCAGAAAGCACTGGACTTGACTTCAGATTTTGAGGTACCAAATGCTTTACCTTAATCACCATACTAGAGGGGTTCCTAGCTGAAAGGACAATGGCGTTAAAGGAAAACTCAACACCTATCTGTCCAGAGGCTGCTGTTGGATCAGAGACAGTTGACACTAGCATGGTGTGCTGGAGGTCTTGGGTTCAAGTTCCAAAAGAGAGCTAATATTATCCTTTTTGTTCTGTTACCTTGATCAAGAAGGTAATGTTGTAGGGGTACAAAGAATAGGTAAGAGGAGGCTGGAATTTACTTGAGAAAACTGGAAAGGGAACAAAGGTATTGGGAGCAAATAACTAGAAAGGGAAAGGTTATAGAATGTGAAGAAGCCAAGAAGACATTTTGTCTGCATGCTAGAGACTGCCTTCCCTACCAGGGATTGATGTCAGAGTGTAGGCAAGGAAAAGGAGAATTCTAAGTGGAAACATGCTGTGGTAGAGTTTTTGGTCAAGTCTACAACAGAAGCTGCTGTTAAAGGGATAATTAATAGGGCATATAAAGTATTGCATGATAACTGTAAGAATCAGAGGAGTTTGAAAAATATTGTGAAGAGAGATTGGATGAGCAATTTACAAGCGAACATAAGAGGACATGTGTTTGGCTCACAATTATACAACAAAGTCTGATAGGTTTAGGATTATTTCTTGGAATTGTTTGACCAGGTATTTTTATACCCCAATCATACTCCAAAGAATTTTTCCTTGGGGAGAAGGCACATGGTGGTGTGATTGGGAAGAAAGAGGCAACTAGGAATATATGATGTTAAGTTGTCAATCTTGCCTTCATTCTTGCTGGTTGGGATCGGAGCCGATCCTCGGCTCTGACTCGGCCATCTTCTATAGCTCGAGAGCTGTTTCCTGGCTCGAGGCTACCCCTTATCTCATGATGCCTAGCGCTAACTATCCAGATCTCGTTTGCCACTTCAGCTGCGAGGTTACTGGCTCAGGCTTGTATAACTTTATTTATCTGCCTTTTTTTGTCAGATTAGGGCTTTTTGTATTGTAATTGTTATTTGATAGGCGATAACTAGTAGATTTAGTTTAGTGTGTTTAGTGTATTGTAGTTTTTCCCCTTAGAACTCGTTTAAATTAGAGAGTTCTCCCCCCCCCCTCCCTCTGTAGTAGCGTGTTAGTCTTTTGATTAGGTAGCCGTTTGAGTTAGAGGCTTCCTAGTCTTAAAAAAAAAAAAAAAAAAAAATCTGTCTTCTATTGTGTTTTTTGTGGTAGTGTTCTGTTTTAGTTCTTAGTGTTGCTGGCCTGTTGGCCGAAGTAGTTTAGAGTTTTGATTTCTCTTTTTACTGGATATGTCTAAGGAATCCAAAGTGTCTGGATTCAAGAAGTGTGACTCATGCTGTCAGAAGATGTCTCTGACAGATGGGCTCACTTCTTGCGTCTGTTGCCTAGGCGCAGTGCACCTGCAGGACTCTTGTTCTATCTGCCATGCATTTAGCCCAAGAGTTCTGCAGGAGCGCAAGAACAAACTTATTTTGAGGGGGTCTTCTCAAGCCTCAGGATTCACCGGTCAAGGCTCAGCCAGTGAAATCCCCTAAACCGGGCCAAATCGTCGGCTCCCAGCTTGGAGCCGTCATTGGCCCAAGCCTTGCTTACTACCTCTTCGATCCCAACTGGAACCAAGGAGACTGCTTCCTCGTCGGCTCCACTAGTACCCTCTGAGGTGTCAAGGACCCAAAAAAAGGCCAAGGTCTCCTTCACTAGAGTCCATTCATTCGGCTCCTCGGTCTCCCCTTTTGCAGAGTGACCACAATCATAGATCTTCACACTCTTCTCGGTCCTCTAGGCTCTCGGACCACGACATGGAGAGAGTGGTCAGTATGTTGTTGAAGTCGCAGGCACTGGCCAAAATGTTGTCCAGCCCTCCTCATCAGGTGTCTGCTCCGTCCATTTCTATCGGTGTTCCTCCTCCGACTCCATTGAGCTCGAAGCCAGAGTTTATTGGGGTTCGAGTTGTGGAACCGTCTGCTCCGATAACGATTTCTCCTTTGGATCCGTCATCGGCTCCGATCCCATCGATGGGGCCTTCCGTCGACGGATCTAGGCGCAGAGACCACCTCGTCAGTTCCGAGGGGGCGAGCGGCATCGGACCCTTGTCTGACCCTGCTCTCCCTCTCGGAGCATTGGTGCAGGTGAGCTCGGCTCCTACATCGGCCTCGGAGCCATCTCCCTCAGTGTGGAGGAGGATTCCGGTCTCCTCGGAGCCTTCTCTGCATCGTGGCAAGGATGCCTTCGATGTCATGAGGAGTGTGCTGGCCTCCCAGTCAGCTCCACCTTCGACCCCACTGGCTCCGTCCCCCGTAGTGCCTGCATCAACCTCTGTCCCTTCTCCAGACCCCAAGCGTGGGGAACCAGTGCTCCAGGGCATCCCATTGGGTGATGTTTTTCATCTCACATTGCTGCAGTCCTTACTTATGGGTAGTCCGCTGTCCTCGCCTGATCATTCAGAGGAGCCCCCTCGGAAGAAGAAATGCAAGAGGAAGCACATTGACTCCCCCGAGTCTGTCACTTCAGATATGGATTTGGATGAATCGGAAGGGTCCCCAACTTCCCCCTCTGGAGATGCTTAAGCAGGGGGGGGGACTGGAATACCCTAGCCCCTACCGAGGATGAATCCGTATTCCTGGATGCGTTCGGTTCCCGACCTTCCACCTCTTGGTTTTCTCCGCCCTTCGATCCACTAATGTCAGTGGTGGCTCGAAGGGCTTGGTCAGCCCAGGATTCAGTAGAACCAACCCCAAGGAGGCCAAGCAAGTTTATCACTGCTCCCCCAGACAGGCAGTTCCTTACTAAGGGTGTTCCAGTGGATGCCATGGTGGTAGCAGCAGCCACTAAAAAGGAGTTAGCGGAAACTTCTTCCTCTGTCCATCCTCCTAACAAGGAGTCCAGGACCATGGACAGATACGGGAAGCAAATGTTTGCTTCAGTGACCTTCTCCATGAGGTCACTGAATTACTTATGCCATTTCACTAGGCTTCAGAGGGATCTCCTGAAAGAGCTCGGAGATACCTTCAGGATCCATCAGCTGAAGGGGCTCAGGCTAAAGTGGCTTCTCAGCTGGCAACCCACACCTCAGTAGTCAACTCGTTCATGAGGCTCATTTCCTACGCAGCCGATGGTGCGAGCAGGGCCGCAGACACAGTGGTGGCACTTCGGAGACGTGCATGGATGCGGCTGTGTAACTTTGCGGAACCCTTTAGAGCGTCATTCACCAACACTCCCTTTGACGGTTCCTTTCTTTTTGGACCACAGGTGAAAGACACTCTCACCTCTCTGTCATGGGAGTCTGTTTTTCCACTCCTTCTAGACCATACCTCAAGGGTCAGAAGAATGGGAAAATGTGGCTTTGGAAATCCCAGGGAGCTTCGCCTGACACGCGTAGTGATTTTTCCTCCATGGTCAGAGGAGGAAATAATAACAACAGACACAGCCCTCGTGGCAGAGGGGGTCCGCAGAACCAGGGCAGCAGAGAATCTTTCTCTGACAAGCCCTTCCAACATCCCTGAAGTGCTGCCCGACTGTCCGCCTCTGGAGGCAGTCGGGTGAAGACTTTCATTGTACCCAAACACCTTGCTAAACCTAACGCAAGACAAATGGGTACATTCATATCCGGAGGTTACAGAATCCCATTCTTTCAGCCCCCTTTACTGTCACGCAAGTTCCCCCCAGATGTTCCACCCAATCTGAGGGACCAAGCAGTTATAGAAGTTTCAAAACTGCTAGAAAAAGAGTCGTCCAGGAAGTCCCGGCAGACCAACATGGGTCCGGAACTTACTCAAGGTTCTTTCTGGTACCAAAAAAGACAGGGGACTGGAGACCTATTTTGGATCTCAGCAGACTGAACAAGTCTGTTCAAAGAACAAAGTTTCGGATGGTCACGCTACAGTCCATTCTACCCTTTCGGGGTCAGGAAAATTGGATGTGCTCCATAGATCTCCAGGATGCATACTATCATATCAAGATAGACAGACGCTCCAGGAGGTACCTTCGCTACCGTCTGGGAGCCAGTCATTACCAGTTCAGTGCTCTGCCCTTTGGTCTCACCACAGTCCCCAGGGTGTTCACCAAATGTATGGCAGTGGTCACGGCTCACCTGAGGCGTAGAGGATTCCAGGTGTTTTCATATCTAGACAACTGGCTCCTCACAGCTACTACCAGGCATCAACTTCTTCAAGCCATGGACTATACAATTTCAGTTTGCTCTCAGCTAGGCATTACTATAAATTTCAAAAAATCTGCTTTGTTGCCCTGTCAGTCTATTACTTGTATAGGAGCAGACTTGGACACAAGGAGCATGTACGCAAAGCTACCTTTGGACAGGGTGTCCACAATTCCTCATGCAATGCGAAAGGGTACAAGTCAGGTATGTCCTTCAAACTCTAGGCTCTATGGCAGCAGCAATTCTTCTGATACCCCTGGCCTGCTTTCACATGAGAATCCTTCAGTGGCTTCTATTCACTCAGTGGTCCTTCCAACAGCTTCCATGTCTCTCATGATCATGATTACAGAAGCATGCAAAAGACACCTTTCCTGATGGATTGTCTCCCCTCTAGTGACTCAGGGCAGACCCTTCATTCAGCCTCCTCCGGATGCTACAGTGACCACAGACTTCTCCCTGATAGGGTGGGGCATTATCAGGGAAGGACAGTCCAAGGCACTTGGCAGACTCACGAGTACCATCTGCATATAAACGTACTAGAAATGAGAGCCGTGCTCCTAGCGTTGCAAGCTGTTCAGGACTCTCTCCCTTCTGGGACCATTGCAATACAATCGGACAACATGTCAGTGGTGTGGTACATCAACAAGCAGGGCGGAACCAGGTCCTACCCCCTATGTCGAGAAGCGCTCAGACTCTGGCAGTGGGCGATTTCCTCCCAATGATTTCCGATTGCGATGCACATCCCTTGGGCATCCAGTGTCATAGCGGACAGGCTCAGCAGAGCTATTCTCATGCCTCACGAGTGGTCTCTGAGTCAGTTAGTTGCGGATATGATCTTCCGCAAATGGGGACAGCCTTGCTGCGACCTTTTTGCTACCCCCTTCAACACCAAATGCAGCAACTACTTCTCCCTTCTTCCACTTCCAGGTCACTCTCCCAGAGATGCTCTAGTCCATGATTAGCTCCAGGGACTTCTTTATGCCTTCCCTCCATTTCCCCTGATAACAAAACTCATACAGAAAGCAATTTCGTTGGGTTGCGAGATGATCCTCATTGCCCTCTACTGGCCTCGACAGATATGGTTTCCGTTCCTGCACCGTTACTTCTCGAGCAGCCCTGGACTCTGGATCCGATTCCAGTCCTACTGATCTATCACTCAGGAGGGCTGCATCAATCCCTTCAAACACACTCCAACTTACAGCTTGGTTGCTCCACTTCCAACCTTAGCCAGGCTTCCCAGCATTTCCCCGGCAGTACGCTACATTATTGTCTCTTCACATAAGTCTGCCACTAGAAAGACTTATGCTAGCAAATGGAAACGTTTTTCTTGTTTGGCACAGGCCAGAAACATAGATCCCTTCACAGCCCCTCTCCACGAAATCTTGGAGTTCTTAACAGAACTCTTTCATTCGGGGTCTGCTTCTGCTACAATCAGAGTTCAGTTAGCGGCCATTTCAAATTTTCATATTGGGTGGTCTGATGCAAACATTATGTCTCATAAGTTATGTAAAGCCTTTCTAAGAGGGACTACTCTCCTTAGGCCCCCATTGAGAGATCCCCCTCCTCCTTGGGACCTTAATCTGGTACTAAAATCCTTGATTATGCCCCCCTTTGAACCTGCAGCGTCCTGCTCCATTAAGTTTCTATCTTGGAAAACTCTCTTTCTGGTAGCTATTACTTCAGCCAGACGAGTCTCTGAACTTCAAGCACTATGTGCCCGTCCTCCATACTTAGTATTTCATAAGGACAGGGTTGCTCTGAGGACTAATCCCTCCTTTCTTCCGAAAGTCTGCTCAGAAAATAATTTGAATCAATCTATAGACCTACCTGTGTTTTTTCCTAATCACACCAACAAGGCAGAATACAAGTTACATCAATTGGATGTCCGTAGACAATTGCATTTCTACCTGCATAGGACAAAGGATATTAGGAAGTCTGACCAGCTGTTCCTCTCCTATGCTCGAGACAAACAGGATCTCCCAGTTTCCAAAGTAACCTTATCCAGGTGGTTGTCTCACATTATTACCTTTATCTGTCAACTAAGGAACAAAGACTTGCCTATCAAACCGAAAGGTCATTCAACTAGGGCCTTAGCCATCTCTGTAGCCTTCCAGCCTAGGTTGCTCATGGACTCTATCTGTGCCGCTGCTACGTGGGCAAATCCTCATACCTTTATTTCTCATTACAAGTCGGATTTGGTCTCCAGGAGTAGAGAGAACTTTGGTTCCACTGTTCTGAAGAGTCTGTTCCAATGAGCCACCCAGGATTGTAGGTGCTAGGGACACTGTCCCAACCAGCAGGAATGAAGGCGAGATTGACAACTTAACATGAAGTTATGTACCTACCATAACATTCCATGTTAGTTGTGTTCATCTCGCCTTCTTTCTTCCATCCCCCCCTCCATCCCCCTATCCTATTGGACCGAGAGGACTTCAGGTTTCACTGGCTGAGTTTTCTGGTTTGTTTCCTCTACTGACTTAGAGAATAGGACAGGTATGCTTATCCTTTTGTTTGGAGGGATCCTTTCTTTAGCTATGTCTGCGGTTAGCTATTTCAAATGTGATCTGGGTAGCTAGCGCTAGGCATCATAGGATAAGGGGTAGCCTCGAGCCAGTAAACAGCTATACAAGATGTCCGAGTCGGAGCCGAGGATTGGCTCCGATCCCAACCAGCAAGAATGAAGGTGAGATGAAGACAACTAACATGGTAAGTTACGGTAGGTACATAACTTCTTTTTTTGGGACTGTCATGAGTTGGCAGACTTTACAACTCCCCTACTGTGTCAGAAATATTGGGTGAACAAATTTCTGTAAGGAAATGATTCTTTTGAGCTGGAATGCAAGTTCTGAATTTCTTAGACATAGTAAGGCCTTGTTAAGTTTAATTTTGGTGTCTGCCAAAAAAGCAGTTACTAGAAAATTGCTATCAAAGTCTAAACCAACTGTACTTGAAGTACTAAATATTGTAACATAGATAAAAGAACAAGAAACTAGGACCTTTAGAAAAGGGTATAAGTAAATTACTTAGAAAACAATGGAAATTGTGGGAACAATACATACTGAGTAATGTTTTGGAAGAGGAGTGAGGTTTAAGGGAGAGCAGGAACTGAGCAACTTTTGTAATGTTGAAGCTAATGATAGTTATACAAAAGAACATATGTAATGTATGTTTAATGTATGCATTGGAAATATGTTAATATGGTTTGTTTTCTTTTATACAGCTATATGCTTACCTATATCTTAAGTGATAATTTAATATGGTATAAAAAATAAGATTTGATGCTATCCATGTCATTATTGATCACAGATGGGTGCAGGATCTGACACCGGATCCGATCTGGCAACTAGGAAGACTGCTTCTGAGCTCAAGCTCCTCCCCTTCTTAAGATCCCTTGCTACCTGCAACCTGCAGGTGTTGTTTGTGCGATTTCCTTCAAGACTTGCTTCCTGCAGCTCAAGCAAATAGGTTCAGATAAGTAGCTTTTTTTTCCCCTTTCCTTTCCTTTTGTTTTTTTTTTTTTTTTTGCCAGCTCTCATCTCCTACCTTACTTTCTATCTCCCTTGGGTAGCCCCCCTTTCCCAGGTCTTTGGTAGCCTTTTTTTTATATATATATTTCTTTCCCCTTCTACTCTTTTCTCCCGCCCAGTTTTTACTGTTGTGCAGTATGCGCCCGCAAGTGAGTGTGTGTTTGATGTTTGAAAAGCCTACTGGCTTTAAAAGGTGCTCCTCATGCGGTTGGAAAATGCTACATTCCAACTTGCACGAGGAATGTGTTTACTGTCTGGGAGAGCCACATCTGCAGGTTGGATGTGACACTTGCACCAGATTCAACCCCAGAGCTCTTCTAGACCGCAGGAATAAGCTTCTGGTGAAAGGGTTGGCCAAAGGGGGTCCCTTGGTTTCGGGTTACCCTTCTAAACCTCCCTCTGATTCCAAGAGAAAGTCTTCGCCCTTAAGGGATTTTCCTGCCAAAAAGCCAAGGTTCTTTGATCACAGCTCCCCGGATCCAAGACCAGCCAGCTCCCCGGATCCAAGACCAGCCCTCCTAGCTTTAGATCTGGGCTCTTCCGCTTCAAGATCCCCAGCTTCATGTGTCAGATCCGAGGCCTCGGAGGTCCAAGGATCTGAGCCGACTTAGACCGCCCTTGGCTCCGGCCTACCCCTCTGATCTGGCTGCAATACCTTATACGTCCTCAGATCCAAGCAGATCCTCTGATCCGACAGCTTTGTCAGATCTAGTAGTTACTGAAGGCTCCCCTCCAGACCCAGGAGATCACATCTGGGGCTTTCAAGCAGATCTCCTTCTCGAGACTGCATGCCCTCAGCTAGGTCAGGCCATTTCTCAGTATCTTCCTATTCCACCAGGAGTCTGCTCCCCTCAGATATGGATAAGATGACGAGGACCTTTCTCAAGACCCAAATTAAGTTGGGCTTTTTGCCATACCTTGCCCATTTGACCAGGGAATCTTCACCATCCACAGAACTCCTTTCTCCTTGACCAACACATCTGGGTTCAGTCCCCCAGGATCAGGGCATCCCTAGGGCGAGGCCAGTGGTGTCTGGCATTGCTTCCCTTCCCACACTGTCTGGGACCCTCGCATTGCCTCTGCTCTACAAGATTGGTGGGGGTTACTGGGGTGTGGGGTCAGAACCGGAGCTTTCAGATCGTTACCTCCCTCTGGGGGCCTCTGATTTAGACAGCTCAGTGCTGATATTATCTGGGGACATTGGTGCTATGTTCGGGTCACTCCTTCCATCCCAGTTGGCTGTGGCTAGTGGGGGGCTTTGTCCAGCCTGTCTGTTTTCCAGGTGATAGAGAGGACCATCTACGGCTGGGCAGCTGCCTTTACCTCGGCTCTGGATCCTCCCCAGCCTTGCTCAATGTTGAACTGCTCCATCCTACCAGGGTCAGCCCTCCTGTGAGAGCTTCAGAAGGGCATTGCCCCCAATGGTGTCCCTTCCTCTTCCGAGTCCTCCCCAGAGACCACCGTGGAGGAGCCTCCTCGGAAGAGGACATGCACGAGGGGGCACTTGGACTCCCCTCGAGAGTCCCTCACTGAAGACACAGATTTCGAGGAAGGAGACTAGTCCCCCAGACTTCCATCTGAGAAATGCCCTTTGGGGACATCCTCGAGATCCTTAAACATTGAGGTTGTTGGTCTTCTCCCGCCTGGTTTTTAGAGGAATCTGTGTTCCTGAAGGCCTTCAGGACAGATCCATCTTCTACCTGGGTGTTTCCCCCTGCCGATGAGCTCATCAACTCATGTCCAGCAGGTCGTGGAATGAGCCAGACACAGTGGAACCAGTTCCCAAGAAAGCTGATAACTTCCTAAATTCCCCTCATAGAAAAGGCTTTTTGGAGAAAGGGCATCCACATTGATGCTATTGTGGTGGCCGCAGCTACAAAAAAGGACCTTGCTGAACAGAGCTCCACCAACCATCCCCCGAACAGGGAATCTTGGGTGATTGACCATTTTGGGAAGTGTGTGTTTGCCTTAGCTACGTTCGGACTGAGAGCAGCCAATTACATGCCACACTTTACCCGGGTGCGAAGGGACTTGATATCAGAGCTCTGCACTTACTTTTCTGAGTTGCTACCTCCAGAGAGTCTCAAATTGGTCCCTCCGAAACTGTCTACTCTGACATCCCTGACTAATGCCTCGATGAGGTTGATCTCCAGTGTGGTGGAGGCCACCTCTCAAGCGGCTGGCACTGGCATTGTCATTAGGCGCCTTACCTGGCTTCGCCTTTTCAGGTTTGCAGAACCCTTCAAGGCGTCATTCAACAATGCCCCTTCTGACAGGTCAACTCTGTTTGGCTCTTCCGCCAAAGAAACTTTAACTCATAGTAAGCAGGAGGGAAAGACTCTGTACACTGTTGGGATCAAAGTTCTCTACTCCTCAAGAATCCTTTTCCAAAAATCAGAGGGGTAGTAAGAAACTGTGGTTCTGCAGGTATCACTTCCTTCCAGGATGCTCCAAAGGAATCCTCTTCCTCCAGCTGGGGAAGGGGATTTGACAGTAGACATTGTTGTAGGGGCAGAGGAGGTCCTCAGAACCAGGGCTCCCGAAAACCCTTCTCAGAGAAGCCCCTCAGCGCTACTGAAGGGCTACCTGTCTGTCCTTCCCTGGAGGTAGTTGGAAGTCATCTCTCCCTCCACCCTCTAGCCTGGACAACTATTCCCTCAGATCAGTGTGTGTTAAACATCCTGTCCAGGGGTTACCACATACCCTTTTTTCAGCTTCCTCCAGCTCAAAAATCTCTCTCGGATTTTCCACCCTGCCAAAGGGAGATGGTTCTTCTAGAGGTTCGAGACCTCCTTCAAAAAGGAGCCATCCAGGAGGTCCCAACAGGACAACAAGGGTCCGGAACTTACTCTCGCTTCTTTTTGGTGCCCCAAAAAAAAAAAAAACTGGGACCTGCATCCCATTCTGGACTTATTGTTCTAAATGTTGGACAAGAAGTCAAAGTTCCGTATGGTCACTGTTCAGGTCAATTCTGCCTGTTCTGCGCAAAGAAGATTGGATGTGCTCGGTGGATCTCAAGGATACTTGCTATCGCATCAAAGTCATCAGATGCTCCAGGAGATACCTGTGCTTCTGACTGGGGGCCAATCACTGTTGGTTCAGAGCCCTGCCCTTTGGACTCACATTAGCCCCCCTGGGTGTTTACCAAATGTATGGCAGTGGTAACAGCCCATCTCTGGCTGCTAGATTTCCAGGTCTTTCTGTACCTGGACGATTGGCTCCTCACGGCACCCACAAGGCATCAACTCACACTGGCCACGGATTACAAACTCGATCTCTTTCAAGACATCAGCATCACAGTCAACCTGCCCATATCTCATCTTGCCCCATGTTAGAGCCTGAAATTTAATGGGGTTCTTCTGGACACTGTGTCAGAGACTGCAGCACTTCCCTCACACAGAGTCAAGATGATTCGGGAACAGGTCCATCGTCTTCTGGATCTGGAACATCCCGCAGTCCATTTAATCTTGCAGGCGCTAGATTCAGTGGCGGTGGCGATTCAGTTAGTTCCTCTCGCCAGATATCACAAGCGAGTTCTACAATAGACCCTAGAGGTGCAGTGGTCAGCTCATCCTCATCCTCATCCCATGTTCACGACCATCAGGGTTTCTCAAATCTGCAGATGTCACCTTGCTTGGTGTCTCCAAGCTTAGGACTTTCTTCTAGGCAGACCCTTCTTTCTTCAACAATCCCAAGCCACGGTGACCACGGATGCCTCCCTGTTGGAGTAGGGAGGGGGGCATTTATGGCACATGGTCCCCCTTAGAGACCAAATTGCACAGCATTGTCTTGGAGATGAGAACAGTCCTAATGTTGCAAGCCTTACAAGACTGTCTCCCTCTCAGGACCATTGCAATTCAGTCCGACAACATGGATGTGGTCTGGTACATCTATAAACTGAGGGGGAGACGCAATCGTCATGAGAGTGTGGGAGTGGGTGATGTCTTCTAGGTGCTTTCTTTCAATGCATGTTCCCGGCAGTTCCATTGTATTAGTCGGCAAACTCAGCAGATCTATCCTGAGTCCTCACGAGTGGTCCCTGAATCCGTCAGTGGCATATCTGATATTCAACCACTGGGTCTCTTGCTGTGATCTTTTTGCCTCTCCAGTCAATCACAAATGCAGCTAATACTTTGCCCTGATCCCCCCAATGGGGGAGTCACTCAGGGGCGCTCTGGTTCACAATTGGCCATCGGGACTTCTGTATGCCTATCCCCCAACTCCCCTCATTCCCAGAGTCTTACAGAAAACTCATTGCCTGAAGGCTCTTCTCATCCTCATTGCCCCCTTCTGGCTTTGTCAGGTGTGGTTTCCCTCCTTTGGTCTCATCTGAAATATCCACCTTAGATAGTAGGTCCCATTCCGGATCTCATTTCCCATCCTTGGGGGCTTCCTCTTCCCAACCTTCAGTCTTTGTCTGACTGCTTTGTACCTCCAATTCCAGTGATTCTTTCCCAGTCCAGGTTTCCTTCCCTGGTTAAGATCATTATTTTGGCTTCTCAAAAGCCATCTACCAAGAAGGTGTATTCCAGCAAATGGAGGAGATTCTTTATGTGGGTAAAACAATGCAGTCTAGATCCCTTTTCAGCTTCTGTCCCTGACATCTTGTTGTCCCTGGTCTCTCTTTTTCAACAAGGGACTATTTTGTCTAAGATTAAACTCCAGCTGGCTATCTCCATCTTCGATTTGAGCCAAGTCCCACTTTTTCTTCTAGGCTGTGCAAGGCCTTCCTTAAAGGGATCTTTCTACTCAGACCTCCTGTAAAGGATCCCTCCCACATTGTGATCGCACTGTGGTGCTGCAGTCTTTGACGCAGAAACCTTTTGAGCCTGCTGTGACCTCAGATTCCTGTCCTGGAAGATGACCTTTTTGGTGGCGGTTACTTCAACCAGGAGGGTCTCTGAATTGTAGGCTCTATGCATAAAGCTTCCCTTTATGGTATTCCATAAGTATAGGGTTTCTCTCAGGACCAATCCTTCCTTTGTCCCTAAGGTAGCTTAGGAGGCAAATCTTAATCAGTCGATTCAACTTCCTGTGTTCTTTCCAAATTTTACCAATAAAGAGAAAATCAGTTGTATTGTGTGGATGTTCATAGGCAGTTACGTTTTTACCTTAAGTGGACTGAAAAATTTTGAAAGTCTGATCAGCTCTTTATTGCCTTTTCTCAGGCTAGGGAGGTCAAGCAGTTTCCAAGGTGCCTGTTTCTCATTGGGTCGCCAGCTGTATTTCTTATATTTATGAAAGCGGACATCTGGAGCTCACCAGACCAGTCAAAGCTATAACCCTATTAGGTCGGTAGCCACATCTTCTGCCTTCTTGGCTAAACTTTCTTTAGATAAAATTTGCGCTGTTGCTACTTGGTCTAATCCCCATACCTTTGTTGCTTATTAGAAGTTAGACTTTTTGTCCAGGAGCAGGGCTTCCTTTGGTTCTTCTGTGCTCTGGCATATTCTTCCATGAGGCCTCTCAGGGTTAGTAGTAGCTGGGGACTCTGACCTATCCGTGACCAAGAACGACCTGGTTAGCATCAGATAGTGTTATATACTTAGCATAACTTGGATTCTGTGCTATCCAGTGTCATTATTCATCACGTTCCCACCCTCCTTCTGGTGATTGGGGAGTTAGGGAGGGATTTATCCCTTGGTATCCTTTCATCTTTTTAGGCAGTATCCACTGCCTGCTTTTACTATCCAGCAAACTCTATCTGAGGGTTGTGGGTAGCAAGGGATCTTGGGAAGGGGAGGAGCTTGAGCTCGGGAGCTGTCTTCTTAGTTACCGGCTTGGATCCGATGTCTGATCCTACACCAATCTGTGATGAATAATGACACTGGATAGCACAGATTCCAAGTTAAAGTACATAACTCTTTGCAATGCTATGGTCTCTGAACCCCTGGTCCATTATTCCTACATCCAGGTGACCAATTTATCAACTTGGTTCCACGTCTCTTCAGGCTCTTTCCATTGTCAAATCTGTGCCCAACAGTAAGGTGATGGTTATTTTAGAGTCCTTGATTCCCTGGGCTCTAACACCCAAGTGGGGTTTGACCAGTTTCTTGGTTAATGTAAGTTGTGTAAAGCTAATAAGGTGATTGTGTTGGTTGACTCAGCAGCAGTTGGTTGAGGGTAGATTCTCCTGTGGTTTTGTTGGTGTTTGTGTTGTGGCCGTTATTTTATTTCATTTAAGCCAGCATATTTTTTTTGAATTTTGTGTTTGAGATGGCTTTTCCGTGTTGTCTTCATATCTGTTGAGCATTCTTGTTTGGCATTTGTTTGTTTTTTTGCAGCTTCAGTTCCCTTGAAGCCAGGTCCACCAGGTGTGATGTTGATATATATTGGTCCCCTTTGCAGACTATGGCTCTTTTAGCTCTCCTGTCAGGGTCTATTGTGTTTTGGCTGACTGGTCTGTTGACAGTGGCCTTAGAACTGCCTTTATTGTCATCATACATGTCGAGGTCAGTCAAATCCTTGACTCCTCCACTGTGGTTGGTGAATGACATTGTTCTCAGCATCTTCCTCTTGAATGTCAGTGTCATTTTTTAATTTTTTTGGCTTTGGTAGGGGAGGTGCTGTAAGCTTCAGTCATAGCATCTAGTTTGGCCCTTGCTGGGACATGGTCTTGGCAACCTTTTGCTGCATGGCATTCTGTTAGGGTACAGGCTTCACCCAGAGACCATGCCTTTTCTACTGCTTAGCCAATTGCCCAGCTTCTTCCTCAGGATGTCAGACCGAAGACCTTTCATGGGGTCTGTTACTCCAGTTTAAATTACATATTTCCCATCCTTCTCTTCATCATACTGTTCTCCCAGATCTTTGAGGACGATAAGGTACTACAACTCTCCTTTAGAGTTTCCTTCCTTATGTGGATGAGGTTGAGGAGGTTGCAGATTCCATATCATCTCCCTTTCAGATGACTCTAGATTTGGGAAAGTTTGGGAGATATGTCAGAATGGGCTGGTGTGCTGATCCTCTTTTCTTTTTTGAGTTTCCTCTAAAATATCTTCCAGTCTGCAAAGAAGTCTTCATGGAGATGGTCCCATTGACTTTGAGTATTACTATGGTTGCCTAGGGCACCCTGATAGTTTCTCCCAAGCTGACCACTTTTTCATCCATCACCAGTTCTTCAATGACATTAATCTCCCACACTACAGAGGGCACCTTGTGGGCAGCTGGTTCAGGTCTTTCCCTAAAGAGGCATGCCTGGATGAAGCTGTGATTTTGCGGAGCCCTTTAAAGCATTTTGTCAATACTTCTTACGATGGCTCCACTCTTTTTGGGCCATCGGTTAGAGACACACTTACCTGCAGCGAGAAGGATGGAAAGGCCCTTTCTGCTGTTGGAATCAAGTTTTCTATGCCATAGAGGTTCTTATCCAGGAACCAGTGTGGTGGTAAGAAAATGTGGTTCTCTCAAGTTCTAAGGGCCTTTCCAGGACCCATATGGAGAATCCTCCCCTAGAGGCAGAGGGGGAGGGTTTGATGGTAGGTGCCTCCCCAGAGACAGAAGGAGGCCGCAGAACCAAGGCTTTAGGGAATCTCCTTCCAATAAGCCTTACCAGCCCTCCTGAAGTGCTGCCATACTGTCCGTCTCTGGAGGCAGTCGAGGGATGATCAGCTTATCACACTGAAGCCTGGACCAAATTGACTCAGAACCGTTGGTGCTAAGCATAATATCCAGAGGTTATTATATTCTCTCTTTCCATGCACCTCCAAAATCCAAAAGCCTTCCCAACGTGCCACCCAGTCAATGGGAAAGAGCAGCACAGGAAATTCAATAGCTGTTGCAAAGAAAGAGTCATCAAGGAGGTCCCAACCGAACAGAGAGGATTTGGAATCTATTCCCACTTCTTTTTAGTGTTGAAAAAGACAGGGGGCATAAGACCCATTCTGGATCTCGGCAAGTTAAACAAATACATAATGTGAGCTTCTGAATGAACTAACCCAAGCCAGGGACTACTTACTCCAGTTGGTGCACTCACTAGGCATCACTGTAAACATGAGTACGTCCAACCTTACTGTTCAGAATCTAGAGTTCATAGATATGCAACTCAACACAAGGGATCAGATAGCTTCTCTTCCTCTACATAGAGTAGTCATTCTGAGGAATTGGGTGCAGCCGCTGTTAGCACTACAAGCCCCCATGGCTCAATTGATCCTGCAGGTCCTAGGATCCATGTCTGTAGCCATTCTGTTCCCCTAGCCAGGTTTTTCATGCGGGTTCTACAGTGGACACTAGCCAATCAGTGATCCATCTTGTTTCTGCTCTTCTTCCATTTCATCAAATTGACTCCCATCTGCAGGCATCATATCAGTTGGTGGATTCAGTCAGACAATGTTATTCTCGGCAGATCATTTATGAACAATCCCTCGATAGCCACAGTGACAGAGGATGCTTCTCAGTTCGGGTGGGAGGGGACACATTAAAATGGGAAGATGGTCCAAGGTACGTGATTGCCTCATGAGACCAAGTGGCATATCAGTGTCCTAGAGAGATGAGCTGACCTCTGAACATTGCAAGCCTTTCAGGATGTTCTCCCTTTGGGGACTATTGCAGTACACACTGACATGTCAGTTGTCGGGTACATCAACAAGCAAGGAGGAACCCTTTCTTATTCCTTGTGCCGGGAGGCCATGAGAGTGTGGGAATGGGCGATATCTTCAGACTGTCTTCTAACTGCAATGCATATCCTGGGGAAACCCAATAATCTGGCGGACAGACCCAGCAGATCGCTCCTGATTCTGCATGAGTAGTCCCTCAACCAATCAGTAGTGAACATGATCCTCAACAGTTGGGGTCAGCCATGCTGTGACCTGTTCGCCTCTCCCCTCAACACCAAATGCAGCAAATTCTTTGCTCTGATCCCTCTTCCAGTGGGAGTCCCCAAGGGATGCTCTAATCCATGATTGGCACCTGGGTCTCCTGTATGCTTACCCTCCTCTTCTGCTCATCCCCAAATTTCTTCAGAAGGCAAGCAGGTTGAAGAATTCAGTCATCCTCATTTCCCCCTTCTGGTCTTGTCAGATGTGGTTCCTCCTCCTCTGATCTCATCTGAACGATACTCGAGCCCACTCAGGACCTCCTTTCTCACCCATCAGGGATGCATCATCCAAATCTTCAAATCCTCAAATTGACTGCTTGGTTTATCCTCTTCCAACCTTGATAAGACAGTCCAGGCTTCAGTCCCCAGTCCAAAAAGTCCTTCCGGCATCACAGACAGCTTCCACCAAGAAAGTTTCCAATAGTAATTGGAAGAGATATGTTGTTTGTGCCACACACAGGAACATTGACCCCTTCTCAGCACCTCTTTCAGATGTGTTACTGTTCATCAGTACAATTTTCGGCAGTGCTAGTTTCTCCACTATCAAGTTGCAGTTAGCTGCTATTTCCAGTTTTCATACAGCAAGTCAAACACGTTCTTTGTTAACATTCAGACTGTGGAAATTCTTCATGAAAGGTGTGTCCTTATTAAGGCCCCCAATTTGGGATCCTGCTCCTCCTTGGGACCTTCCTCTTGTGCTGCAGATGTTGAAACAGGCCCCCTTTGAACCAGCAACTAGTTGTGACATGAAATTTCTGTCCTGGAAAACCACTTTCTTAGTGGCCGTGACTTCCACTAAGAGGATTTCTGAGCTTCAAGCTTTATCCTCTAAACCTCTTTACATTCTGTTCCATAAAGATAGTGTCCTTGCACACTAATCTATCCTTTTATGCCTGAAGTAGCTACAGAAAACAATATCAATGAGTCCATAGAACTGCCAGTGTTCTTTCCCATTTTCTCTAGCAAAGAGGAGTATGTCCTTTACCTTCTAGAAGTTGATAAAGTGAATAATAGACAACGTCGAATCAAAGGTACACCACAGTATAAAAGGTTTAATGAAGGGCTTTTCGCCCTACTCACTCGTAGGACTAATTCAGATAACTTCTAGAAGTTCACAGACAGCTTTGTTTTTATTTACACATGATCAAACAGTACAGATAGTCTGATCAGCTTTTTATAGCCTTTTTCGAATAAGCTTGGGCAAGTGGTATTGAAAATTACCTTGGCAAAGTGGATTTTAGACTGCATTTCTTTCATTTATTCTTCCAGAGGGTTGGAGTTGCTTAAACCTCCTAGGGCACATTCTACCAGAGCAATGGCTACTTCCTCAGCTTTCTATGCTAAAACCTCCATTGATGACATTTGTGCGGCAGCTTCATGGTTTAATAATCATAACTTTTGTGTTATACTATAAATTGGATGTTATTTCCAGTAACAGGGCTTCTCTAGTTCAATGGTTCTCTGGCATATCCTTCCATAGGGGCCATCTGGGGTTCATGTATCTGGGACTCTGACCCTGTCAAGAGGAGGAATGAAGGAGACGTCGGGTTTAAAGGTTATGTCTTACCATAACTTGACATCTGTGTTGTCTTCCTTCCTTCATCCTTACTTTCCCATGCAACCATCCCCCTGCCTTTTTTCTTTAGGAACCTGCACAATCTCGGGACTGTTATGTCCTATGTCTAAGCCTCTTCTGCTATCTTTCATGTCTGAATAAGGCAAACTTGATCTGTGGTTGAGTGGATGAAAGGGCATTGTGGATATGAGGGTGGAGGTAGAGAGCCTGATCCAAGTCTGTGAAATGTGGTTCAGCTGGATCCGAGAGCCTATTGTGAGGATGAATGAAGGAAGGCAACACAGATGCCAAGTTATGGTAAGGTGTAACTTTTTAATAATTTTGTTACGTGATCATGTTAATATACTAGTAGGTCATAGAGTAAGTAATTTATAAATGAGAACAGTAGGAGGCTAATAACTAATCTCTGGGGGTACTCCTTTTCTGAATATATCTGTATCAGTCAGGATGATGATGATGTGGTTGTTGTATTATACCTAGAACGTTCTGTTTTCTGAATAACTTTTGAATCCCTGGATAGTATTTATTAATCTGAGTTTGTTGAACAGAAGGGTATGATTTACAGTTGCAAATGTTCTTGTCAAGTTCCAGATGAGAATGCCAGTAAGTTGGCCATTGCTCATATTGCAGTAAATTGAATTGGTGTAGTCATATTGCTGAAGGCCTTACAGAAGCCATGCTGTTTGTCACAAAACAGACCATAGTTACTCATATGGTCAAATGGCTGCTTGTGTAGGAGTTTTGTTAATGTTTAGTTAGTGAGCCCAATTTAGACATTGGCATGTAGTCTTTTTTTTTTTTTTTTTTTGGTCCACCATCTTTGGGTAACGGGATTATGACTGAATGCCTGAAGCGTAATGGGACTGAGGGTGCAGTAACAGGTTATAGATATATTGTAAGAAATTTGACAGTAAGAGATGTTGCCATTTTTAGGAAAGCAGGGTACAGTTTAATGATGTTCTTCGTTTTCCATTGCTGCAGTCCTTACTATTGGGTATAGTCCGCATCCAGTCGGCCCGAATACCAGAGTATAAGGCTGACGTCGGTCAGGGCGCATTAGACTGACGTCAGTACGTCAGGGTACTAATGCGCATGACCGGCGTCATATCCTCAGTCTTTTTTGCCGCGTGGTCCGATGCAGAAGCAGTTTTGCGAGTGCAGGTTGGCGTTCTGAAATATTTCCGAAACCGGAGTTTCAGACCGAATCAGAGTTGGCTAAGTACCCGTTGGGAACATTTTGGTTTTCTTGCCTCAGTATTTAACCGGATGTCAGAAAAAGTGAATAACTGTATTTCTTGTGGGAAACAAATACCTCATAGGGATTACCATACATTGTGTATACCTTGTTTAGGGCCTGAGCACGGCGTTGTTGGTTGCCGCTCTTGTGCTAGGTTTAACAAACGCACTATTAAGAGGAGGTTAGACTGTGCCAGATTAGTGTTTGGGAAGCGTTGCAATTATAAAATGCCGTCGGATGCTCCGGCGCTTCGTCAAGAAGCGCAAGGACAAAACAGCGAAGCCTAGGGTTGATGAACCGGCAGTCTCGGACGTCGGTTCTTTAGGTAACTCAGTGGAGCCAGAGGTTTTGCCAGGAGTTTCTATGGAGTCTCAGGCAGAAACTTTACTGTTACAGGATGTACCCTCTCAGGAGGCAGGCCAGGCTGAGGGGCTTCTCAGGTAACTATTCTTCCCTCTCTTCCCAAAGTAGTTAGAGCCTCTCCTTCTGTTGCCAAAACTTCTTTTAGAGGTAGGCCAACTTCAGCTTCAGTAGGGGCTTCTCCTAGCCTTCGGGTTCTGTACCTAAGAAACATATGCTTAAAATGGCAGAAGATTTGATTACTATGATTAGAGGTTCTATGGGCCCTCCTGATAAGAGGCCTAGGGTGGAACCAGAGTTTGACAGTTTTGAACAGGGTTCAGGGGCTTCTGAGTCTTCTGCGGAAGATTTGCAGGAGTATCCTCATTATTCTGATTCTGATGTGGATGATGCCACTCCTTCGGCTTCTCCTCCTGAGGATTTTTCATTTTCAGAGACTCTGCATTCTATGAGGGAGCACTTTAAATGGGAAGGCCAGGATTACTCTGATTCTAGGAAGAGGCTTAGGGAATTGTTGTTTTACCCCAGCATAGGCCCTTAGCTATACCTCCTGTGTTGAATGTGGTGGAAGATGTTTTTGCAGAGGCTTCCCTGAACCCTGATTCTTTGCCTCCTGCTCCTGTTAAACCTGATAGGTACTATAGGGTGCCCGAAGCTCATAAGTATTTGTTTAAGAGTCCTAGGGCGGACCCAGAAACTGTTTCTCAGGGGCCTAAAGGTGTTAAGGCCTCTGTGGTTAAAAATCCTGTTCCCACTGACAAAGAGGCAAGGGCGTTAGATAGGTGGGGTAAGAAAGTGTATACTTCTTCCACTCTAGCCATGAGGCGTTGAATTGTCAGTTTCACATGCTGAAATATCAAAATTATCTCCTTTCACAATTGAAATCTAAGGTGGATGCTTTGGCGGAAGGTATTGATTGTAAAGACTTGCTGGATTTAGTTTATGTATCTGAACAAGTGGGCAAGCATTCTTTGCAATGTGGTTTTGATGCTGTGCAGGCCTCCTCGAGGGTGGCTGCCACTAGTTCTGTTCTTCGCAGGCATGCCTGGTTGAGGGATCAAAATTTGGCTGAGCATGTTAAGACAAGGATTTTGGATGCTCCTTTACAGTCTGATGTGTTGTTTGGTTCACCTGTGGAAGCAGTTTTAAAGAAAATGGAGGACAAAGCTAAGTCTATGCAAACTGTTAAAGATTTCTTGCAGGTACAGCCACCGAAGTTTAGTAGAAATTGGCCTGCTAAGGGGTGGACATATCCTGCTTATGATTCCCAGTCTAGGGGTAGGTCTAGGCGTGGTAGGGGCAGGGCTCAAGGTTCTTTTAGGCCTAGAACAGGGAGTTCACCTGCTCAGACTTCTGGTGAGGGCAGGGGTCAGTCCTTTCGTAAACAGACCCAATGACCTGCCTTTTCAGCTGCCAGTAGATTCTCGTCTGGCAGCTCCTTTGGAAGGACGACTGTCTCTTTTCAAAGAAAATTGGGATTTAATTACTCAAGACAGATGGGTGTTGGACATCATTCACCACGGTTACAGATTTTATTTCCATACAATGCCCCCTTTCAAGGGCATGCCAGACGTTCCTCCTCCACAAGGAAAAGAAGCTCACAAGCAAGTTTCTCAGTTACTCCAAATGGGGGCCATTCAGCCAGTCCCTGTATCAGAAAGGGGCCTAGGATTTTATTCTCGCATGTTCCTAGTACCAAAGAAGGGGAACACGTGCAGACTGCTTTTGGATTTATCTCTCCTCAACACTTATCTGGACATTCCCAAGTTCAAGATGTTGACGTTACAACAGCTTTTACCCCTGCTGGGCAAAGATCACTGGATGGTAACTTTAGATCTCAAGGAAGCTTACCTTCATGTGCCTATCAGGCTAAGTTACAGGAAGTATCTGCGGTTTCGAGCTGGAGATTCTCATTATCAGTTCTCTGCATTGCCCTTTGGCTTATCTACTGCGCCCAGAGTATTCACAAAGGTTCTGGCTCCAGTGATAGCTTACTTCAGGCTACCAGGACTTCAAATCTATCCTTATTTAGACGACTGCCTGATTCTGGCTCAAGAAAAGGAAGACCTTCTACAGCATCTGGAATATCTTATAGCAGTGCTAAGATGCCTAGGGTATTCTGTGAACGAAATAAAGTCCAGTCTAGTACCCTCTCAAGACATGTGCTTTCTGGGTGTGAGACTGAATACAGCAGCCCAGATGGCCTTTTTAACCCCGGACAAACAAAAGAGTCTATCACTTTACTTCCATCAACTATCTCATCAGTCCGTGCTGACTGCAGAGACAGTCCTTCAAGCATTAGGGTTCATGGCATCTTGTATTCTGGTGCTTCCCAATGCCAAACTGCATATGAGGAAGTTACAATGGTATCTCAAAATGTATGGACACAGCACTGCCAGGATTTAGACACTGTCATTCAAATAATACCTTGCCTTCAAAGAGAATTTTTGTGGTGGGCTCAGGAATGTCACCTAAACAAGGGACTCTCTGTGACCCGGCCAGAGGCGAGTCAGATTTTACCGACAGATGCCTCGGACATTGCTTGGGGAGCTCATCTAAATGGAAAGTGGATACAAGACAAGTGGCCTGCCAGACTACAGCATCTACATATCAACATGAAGGAGATGTTAGCAGTCCAGTTCGCATTACTGGCTTTCAAGGAGTTACTTCTTCCAGGGCAGGTGTTGATTCTAACAGACAACACAACTGTCATGTGGTACTTCAACAAACAAGGCGGAACACATTGTTAGCCTCTATGCAGGCAAGCAATGATTTTATGGGAGACTGCTACGCTTGCACCTAACTCTTCAGGCAAGGTTTCTGCCAGGAGCACAGGACTCCTTAGCAGATGTGTTAAGCAGACAAATCATGGATCCCCACAAGTGGAAACTGGATCTTCATGTATTTCAGAAATTGACAGTGTCATGGGGAACTCCAGACATAGATCTGTTCGCTTCTCCACTAAACCACCAGCTGCCACAGTTTTGCACAAAGGGGTCTCATCACACAGCTTGGAAAGTGGATGCTCTGTCTTTCAGTTGGACAAACCTTCATGTGTATGCCTTTCCACCTCTGCCTCTTCTTCCAAAGGTACTGTTAAAGGTCAGACAGGACAGGCCAAGGATGATTTTGATAGCTCCAGATTGGCCTCGGCAACACTGGTACCCTCTACTCTGAGTCTGGTAAAGAAGCCTCCATGGCCTTAACCTTTGATTCCACATCTGTTATCCCAGCAGGACGGTCATCTGCTCAATGTCAAGCTTCACTCTCTTCATCTGACAGCCTGGCATATTCTGTGTTGAAACACAGCAGGTCTCAACTTCCTCAACAAGTTTTAAATGTGATTATGGAAGCTAGAAGACCTAGTACAAGGAAAGTGTACACAGCAAAATGGAAGAGATTTTTATTTTGGAGTAAAGCAAAGAATTTGGAGATTTCTGAGCCTAATTTGAGTATGGCTCTTCAATATCTTACTGAGTTACTGGACAAGGGTCTGTCCTTCTCTTCCATTAAGATTCATGCTGCAGCAATCTCAGCTCACTATGATTGTGACCCACCATTGTTTTCGCATCCTTTGTTCAAGCAGTTTCTTAGAGGGGCAAAAATATAAGACCCCCACGTAGAGCTCCTACTCCTGCTTGGGATCTCAATTTTGTGTTGGAAAAACTTACTCTACAACCTTTTGAGCCTGCGGCTACTGCTGAATTGAAATATTTGTCATGGAAGACTGCTTTTTTGTTGGCTATTACTTCTGCAAGAAGGGTGTCTGAGTTGCAGGCCCTTATGGCAGTCGAGCCCTTTTTGATTTTCCATAAGGATAGGGTATCATTACGTACTAATCCTTCCTTTATGCCTAAGGTGGTTTCTAGTGTGGCTTTAAACCAAACTATTCATTTGCCTACTTTTTATGCAGACCCCCAAAATAAAGGGAAAAGATTTTGCATACTTTAGATGTACACAGGCAATTGCGTTATTACTTAAGCAGGACTAAGGATTTTAGGCAGTCTCAGCAGTTGTTTGTTTCTTTTGCTTTGAGTTCAGGGCAAGCCTGTGTCAAAACAAACTATTTCTAGGTGGATTGGCTTTTGCATTGCATTTTGTTATTCCCATCATGGCAAGGAGGTTCCAGCTGGGATTAGGCCTCATTCCACTAGGGCTACTGCCACTTCAACAGCATTTCTACGGGGGTGGCAACTAAGGATATTTTGGAAGCAGCTACTTGGAGTTCAGTGCATACTTTCTCTAAGCATTATCACCTTCCTATCTACTCTAAGTCTAGGGCTGGTTTTGCCACAGCTGTTTTGCAAGGCATGTTGTCAGCTCCTGCTTCTTTATGATTTGCCAGCCTCCCTTACCTCTGCTTTGGGATTCTACCCAATAGTAAGGACTGCAGCAATGGATAGCGAAGAACATAGTACAGTTTTGTACCTACCATAAATGTAGATGTTCGAGGATTCCATTGCTGCAGTCAATTTACCTCCCTCCTTCCCTCTGTGTTTAGGGGTGGTTGTGTAGGTGAGTTTACCTGCTTATATTTTTGTATATATTGTTCATGTTTTGGTGCAGGTATTTTGGGCCTTGTCTTTTTAGGGTCTTCTGACATCTGGGGCAAGAAAAGACTGAGGATATGACGCCGGTCATGCGCATTAGTACCCTGACGTACTGACGTCAGTCTAATGCGCCCTGACCGACGTCAGCCTTATACTCTGGTATTCGGGCCGACTGGATGCGGACTATACCCAATAGTAAGGACTGCAGCAATGGAATCCTCGAACATCTACATTTATGGTAGGTACAAAACTGTACTTTATCCCTGAAGTGGTGCTTGATTTTTCTTTGACAATAGGCTGTTTATAGTAGAATGAAGGGCACTATGCAGCTAGTGGATGGGGGGTGGGTTATTAAATGTTTGCTGAAGAGACGTTTGGGAGCGAAATTAGCTCTCCAGATTAATAATATTTTCTAGTAGGAAGTTTTTTTAGGAAGATGTAAATGTTTTTTTTTTTTTGTCCCCAGAGGTTTGGGTTAAGGGTTATGTGTGTGCTTTTGTCTGTAAGCTGTCCAGTTAGACATCTTAATTGTTTTCCAGTACTATTTAGGAGAGTCTGAGAAGGCCTCTTGTGTTTTTCTTATATAGATTGCTTTAACAGAATTGTTGCAATTCTGGATTTGTTTTCCAGAGTTGAAGGAACATTGGCTGTAACGTTTCTTGTATGGGTTTTGTTTCCATTGTTCTATGCCCTGTGTCTTTGTCTCATAAGGCTTATGGTGTCTTTTTTTTTTTTTTTTTTTTTTTTTTAATAATCCAGGGGCAGGACTGACCTTAAAGTTTACATTGTGTAAGTGGAAAGAGGACTTTCTGTATTGGAGAAAGTCTATTAATAAAGTCAGTTGAAGCAGTACTGGCATTTGTTTGTCCATAAAGGACTGATCAACATTTTGTAAACGTATATTGTGAGTTTTTGTTTGATTCTAATTTTTTATCCTGCCTATGATAATTTGATGATGCTTTCTGTGTGTCCTGAAGAACCAGCAAGTAGGTAACTGGGTAGCAGTCACTGAGGCTATTTGGGTTTTATGGGTTGTACAGAGACATGAAGATGCCTATGCTGAATGTTAGTAAGAATTAAGTCAGGAATGAAATAATTTCCATAGAGAAGGTTGGGTATGGTTGTCTTTTCTATTTGTAGCAGACCTGGTTGATTCAAGGCATTATTATAACTGATGTGCTTTTTGACCTAATGCATTTATATTGAAGTCTCCTAGGACTGCTTTATTTTCAGATAGCACTGTAGGAGATAGAATATTGAATAGATTTTTTAGGCTTAATGTGGCAGAGGGTTGTGGCATGTGTATCAAGTCCTAATGTTAGGGTGGCAGAAATTTAGTTAGGAACTTGTTTATCTATAGGATTTGCATTTATTATGTTAAATATAGGGACAGAAATGTTATTTTATTCAATGGTAAAGTACCTCTACCTGTCCTACATGTTGGCCTTGTGTCGCTCTACATAATCATTTTAGAGTAAATGAAATATGATGACAAAAGTATTCTTTTAGCCAAGTTTGTTACTGAAACTATGTGTGATTGTGCACTCAGTAGCCATACTTCAAGATTGGTCCATTTGTTATTAATGCTACATGTATTAAGGCAAGCTGTTTTTAGGTTTTTATTCCTGATGGACATTTGAGTGGTGCTAATATGTGGATGGAATTGTTGTCTTGCATTTGTCTGAATGTTGTGTGATCTGACTATAAGCAGGGATAAAAGGTACATTTGTATAACTATTTTTGATTGATTGTTTGGATTGTCAGCTTCTTGGAGTATAATGTGCATTAACATTTTCTGTATGTGCTACTTTAGAACTGATATTTAAATAAGGCTGTGAGGGTAGTTTTCAAAAGGAGAAGAGTGCTCTGACTGTGCTGATTATGACTTGCTCTTTAAAGATTTGGCAGAGTGAGTGGGCATGGCATCAGAAATTTGAAGGCAAGGGGCGTGGCCAAGGATGAACACAGGATAGCAGCAGATTTCTTCAGCTCCACCAATTTCATTACACTGACAGGAATTAATTACTTAAAAAATTAATTTTTGAAGTAATTTTCTTTCTAAATATGTTTGTTTTATATAGTTCTTGAACTATATCTAAAAAATAAAGGAAATCTTAATAATATTCCTGTCAGAAATCAGTTTGGAAATTTTCCTGTCAGTTTATCAGTCTGAAATGAGTTCCAGTAAGACAAATTCTCAAGACTCCAACATCAAGAAAGAACTTCAGTCTCTGATAATTATAATCCAGCAACTTACTGCTAAGATGGATAAAATGGATACTAAAATAGACACCTTCATAGAAAAAACTACAAAACAAATAGACTTGTTACATATAGACCTGCAACAACAGAAGATCCAGATGACAGGCATAGAAGAAGCTGTGAATGACATGGAAAATAGAATACAAGAAGAGGAAATCAACATTGAGTTTCTGCTGAAACAAAATACACATTTACAAACAAAGCTGGATGACCTGGAAAATAGATCTAGGCGCAATAACATTAGGATTTTTGGACTGCCAGAAAATATTGAAGGTAACAATATTACTTCTTTTTTAACAACATGGCTCCTAAAACTTTAGATTTACCAGAAGCATTCTCTTTTGGTATCGAAGAGCACATAGATCTATAGCTAATACTAACTCTAACAAAAACTATCCTAGATCAGTTATAGTTAGATTTCTATAATCTTTTGATAAAGAGATGGTTCTTAAATCTGCTTGGGCTAAAGCTCCTGTTAAGATTAATGAGACAACTGTGCGTTTTGACAATGACTATTCTTCCATGGTAATAGCTAAAAGAAAAGTTTTTCTGCCACTAATAAGGGAGCTTAAAAAGCACAGTTTAAAACATACCTTCTGTTTCCTGCCAAGCTTAAAATCTTCCTTCCTGATGGTCCTAAAATTTTTGATGACTTAGACTCTGCTTTACTGTTTATCAAAAAATAAGATTTTGGAAAAATAGAAGAAATGGAATGGGCTAGTCCTTCGTTAAAGAGACTGGCAACTGAAACTTCATGGAAGACTTCAGAGAAGAAGAAGAGACTAAAAAACAAATGATTTGTACTATGTTTTTTTCTCTCATCATTTTATTTTATTATTAATCTTTTTAAATATAGTTCCTGCATTTCCAAGAAGCAACAAATATTTTGAAAAAGATTTAATCAAAGTTATTCTCTGTGTGCAAAGAAATGTTTTGTTTCATAACTAGTCAAAATATCTGGAGATTTAATGGCAAGTTGTGATTCAACTTGTTTCTCTTTCTGAAAAGAAGAAATAAGGTCAGTAATTTGATACATTTTTTTTTCTTTTTTTTTTCTTCTTTTCTTTGTTTAAACAATGACATTCTATTTAGATTATGTAGTGGGTAAAGGGTGGGGGAGGACAGGGAGAGAAGAGTAATGAAAATATGATTAATAGAATAATAACATATTTATTCCTTGTAAAAAGTTTATATGTTCTTCAAATGCTATTCCTAATTATACTTTCTTGATTACACTGCTTATGCTTGTTTGTAAATAATCTGTTATGCTTTAACTAATAATAATTAGAACTAAATAATAGTAAATAATATGTTTTATTTTTAACTCTATTAATATAAACAGTAAGTAATATTCTATTGTATATACTTCTTATAGCTTTCTCTTACATTTTTTATTTCTGCCTTACACCCTTTTACTTTCTACTCTCTTTTTCTTTTCTTTATTAATATATAGAAATGCTTTTGATCATATAGACACAGTAAATAATAAGATTTGCATAGGAGTTGAGTTGGGACAAAAATGTTGAGTTTTGTTACTTATTAATAATTTTGGGCTTGATTTCACTTACATAGAGTCTGTAATAACCTGTAGAATGCATTGTGAAGGTTTTGTCATGTTTAGATGCATTTACACTGCTAAATTAATGTTTGTCACTAGTTTTTAATAAGTTTCCCGCCAAAATGTTAAGAGAGACAATCTGGGATGTGGGCTGTCTCATACACAGTGTCCATGAGCTACTTCAAAAGCTTCAACTCTCAGAATTCTCACAGAGAAGCTGAAAGCAGCTAGTCTCACCTTTGACCTAGATATCACAATGACACATCACAGATACAGGAATGACACTACCAGGAAATAGGAATAATACAAATGTGACTGTGAAGGAAAATGAAGTTTTAACATCTAAATGTGAGTTATTTTATATAATTACTTAAATATCTATGTTATAATTCATAAAATATGTCAGTTATAATGAGTTTAAATGATGCAGTTTCTTGTAGTAAGTAAATGTTTTATTTTAGAAGGCATAGAAAATGAAACATTTATTCAAGTGTTTTTGAAAAATCTACTTAACAGCAGCTTAATAATATGTGTTAAAAACCTATGTCCCAAACATATACATTACTATAACTCATTTAATTCATCTGATTGACAAGCATAAATATTTTATAACTCTATACTGGAAGAAATTGTCATGTGATATATTTTAAATCAGTAGTATAGCATGTTTGTAAAATCTGGTTACTAAAATGTGTTTGCTGTGCATTATTTTGCATAAAGCAGACAGATTTATTGAAGGGACAGCAAGTAAGATGGTGCTCAGTAAAGATACAACTCAGTGAGATCAGATATATATATATATATGTGTGTGTGTGTGTGTGTGTTTGTGTGTATGTATGTGTGTGTGTGTTTGTGTGTGTGTGTGTATGCATGTGTATGTATGTATATATATATATACATATATGTATGTATATATATATATATATATATATATATATATATATATATATATATATATATATATATATATATATGTATGTATATGTGTATATGTGTGTGTATGTGTGTGTATATATATATATATATATATATATATATATATATATATGTGTGTGTGTATGTATATATGTATATAAGTGTTTCTGAGAATCTGCTTAACTATGAAGTATGATTTATAACAATTTCTATGAATACAATATTTTATTCTATTGGCAATAATGAGTTTGAGTAAATGCTCATATACAAGCAATTCAAGGTTTTTTTGGAAGCTGTTAACTGTATTTACATGACAGAAAATAGATGCATCCTAATATATGTAATGTCTGAATCATATTAGCCAAAGTTTTTGATTTAAATGAATGTTAGAACTTATTTTTCTCTCCTCTTGATTTCTAACACCAAGATTATTTGAATGCTATTTGAATACAAGTGTTTTATATTACATGGATGTATATAGTAGTATGAACAGTTTAAAAAAAAAAAAAAAAAAGGTTTATTTTAGTTTATATGATGCTGTTTTACCAAATGTGTAGTATTGTCTTGCAAGATAATTGAATTGAAAACTGTTAACTTCAGTTAAATATAACTAGTATTAAATTGATAAGGTGGTAGCTGAGGTACTGCTGCTTAGGGTAGGGGGTTAACTTGAGTGGTAAATACTACTCTAAGTTGGAGTTTATAACTCCAGGCTGGATGCAAGGTTTAATCCTTACATTATTTTCACTTGTTCATTGTTATTTGTATATAGTTTTGACATCCACAATATATTTTGTACATTCATTGTCACTACAAACAAAATTGAATCCTATACGAAATCCCATAAGAGATTCAATAAATACAGCTATATTTAAAGGTACACCTAAAGGAGGAGATGTAACATTACTTATCTTATTTGTTATTTTGATCATAAGATTCTTAAGTTTTAAAAATGCCAAATGACATCTTTAAAAGGAATTTCTTTAAACAATAATGGATTGAATAATCCATGTAAAAGGGCAAGCCTAATAAGATACATTAATTTACATAAGGCCAACTTAGTCTTCCTACAAGAAACCCATCTCTTGAAAAAGATATTGATAAACTAGCCACAAACAAATATACAGTATTGGTTAGTTCAGAGCACACTCAGAAAAAGAGGAGTGGCTATTTTATGGAATAAAAGTATGCCCATTCCTAAAACCATTAAGTCTTATCAGGATGACAAAGGAATGTTTTGTATGGTTACAATACAAATTAATGGGAAGACTTACACTTTAATTAATGTATATTGGATACCTGGAATTGGTATTAATACAGTGAAACATCATCTTGATAAGATCATATCATTCTCTATAGGAGATATTATTTTAGCTGGTGGTTTTAATTGTATACTACATGAAAGTGATACTACCACTATAGGGAAAAGAAGAATTACATCTAATGCAAAACATTTAAATGATTTTGCTAATTCTTATCATTTGAATGATATTAATAATCAGATAGATTCAAAAGCATTACCATACACCTTTTTTTCTAACAGATACAAAACTTATTCAAAAATAGATAGGGTCTTTATTTCTAACCAGATGGTAACAGATTTAATTAATTCCAAAATCATTTCATGTCCTATATCTGATCATAATTCAATTGTTTTTGAATTCATGATAAAAAATACTCATAATGTTCAGATCAAAAGGATACCAGCATACTTAACTCAACTAAAAGACTATAAAGAATATATACTTTCAGAAGTAAAACATTTTTAGACATAAATAATACTCTTGAAGTCTCCATTGTTTATGTTTGGGATGCCTTAAAATCATATCTATATGGACAAAGTATCAGATGGTATAATAATAAAAGGAAATCTTGGGATAAGGAATTGTTAGATATTCAAAGTAAATTAGACTCTTATAAACATAATAATAAAGAAAATATTATGGACAAGAAAGTTATTGAAGAAATAAACAAACTAAATGAGAAATACAAAGAAATTTTAACTCATAAAGTTAAAATAACTTTAGAGAAATACAAGTTTTTGTCCTATTCAATAAGCCCCAAATACTTACATAGACTTAAAAATAAAACAAAAAGGTTGAATAAACAAAACCATATCAAAGAAATCTTTTCTCTAAGGAAAAAGAAGAATGCTTCTAGTATACCAGAAATACTAGATGAATTTAGAAATCACTTTCACAGAATTAACCATAATAATATTAACATGGAACCTAAAGATAAAATAAAGGAGTTTATAACCACAAATATGAATAAAAAGCTTAATAAACAACAGATTAAACTATTGGACAAGAGTATTTCATATACAGAAGTTATTACACAAATAAATAAGCTTAAATCAAACAAAGCACCGGGTAATGATGGTATTATACCAGAGATATATAAAATCCTTTCTAAAAATACATATTCATTAATACATAAGGTTTTATTTTGGCCCAAACTGAGTTAATAACCCCCATCTTGGCAATATACATTTATTTCGCCAATTTTAAAACCTAATAAAGATCCAACTAGATGTTCTTCATATCGGCCCATCTCATTACTTAATGTTGATTATAAAATGTTTATGAGTATCTTTGCTGATAGATTGAAGACAATCATTCCCGGCATTATAGATATAGATCAGACAGGCTTCATTGTAAATAGAAATACTTTTGATAATATAAGAAGAACTTTAACATTAATAGATTTTGCAAATAGGAAAAAGAAAGATTTAACACTTATTAGTCTTGATATAAGTTCAGCATTTGATTCAGTAAGTTGGGACTATCTGTTTACCTTATTGAAGTGCACAAACTTCTCAGATACATTTGTAAATCTAATTGAACATTTATACAAAGGAACGTTGGCTTATATTAAGGTAGGAACATATGTTTCACAAAAAATACCCATTCTTAAAGGTACAAAACGAGGATGTCCACTTTCTCCACTATTATTCACTTTAGTAATGGAGCCTTGGGCTAATTTGATCAGAAACAGTACTGACATAGAGGGTTTTGAAATAGATGAAAATACAACATCCAAAATTCAACTTTGTGCAGATGATGTTCTAATTACATCAGCAGGATCTAATTCTTCTATACAGTCTCTATTTGATAACATGATGAATTTTAAAAGTATTTCTGGTTTAATATTCAATGAAGAAAAACTAAAATACTACCTATATATACGAAAAAATATTCTCATTAGTGATTTTACTAAATATGTACCCAATTCAGGTCAGATAACTTATTTAGGTATAATACTATCTAAAGATATTAAATCTATTATATATAATAATTATAATACCTGTTTTGTTAATATACAAAATCTTTTTAATACCTGGAATAATATGTTTTTTACTATGGAGGAGAGACTTAGAATTATTAAAATGATAATATTCCCCAAGATTTTATACTTAATACAATCAATAATACTTCCACCTACAAAAATAATTATCAAGAAACTGAACACACTAATGTTAAATTTCTTATGGGCACCTAATAGACCTAGGATTGCATTAAGGAAGCATACTAATAGCTGGTCTCAAGGGGGTATTTCTTTTCCAGACTTTAATTTATATACTATCTCTTCTATTGTAAAAGTTATTACTTTATTAATAGATCGGTCATATGTCACAAAATGGAAAGATTATTGGGAGCTAATTAGTATGCACTTCATGAAAATCTCCTTAACACATAAAAATATGATTGTAAATAACTCCATGTTATGGTTACTAAAGGAATTTTGTACTTCACCTGTTACACCTAAACATATAGTTTGTTACCCATTAAATATTATTATTAGTTATCGTAACTTTATATTCATGCACCCTAAGTATAGGGAATGGAATTTTATTGTATTTCCTATAATGTATACTCAGGGTATGCTTTTGTCATCTACTTCTGAAGGAACTCATTTAGCTATAGATAATGATCTAAAGTACTGGTATCAGTTGATATCTGATAATAAAGTTAAAAATCTAGATTTCTTAAAACAAGAATTTGATCCAAGAGAAACTTGCTGGTTAGAGGTTCAGACCTTTAGACAACATCTCATTAATAAAATAGATTTAATGTCTATAACTGTTAAAGAATCTATTCCAACACTGATTGATTACTTGATATTAAATTTACAACATAAAGTTTCTGATAAAGGTAAACTTTCATACATACATAAAGTTATCAGACAAGAAACTTTTTACAGTGTAGATTCATACTGGAATTATTTCACTTCTATTAATGGGGACCCACCAAATCAACAAGATAAACAATATATATTGGAATCTGCTTATAGAACTACGTCTTCCATTGTCTGGAGACTTTATACATGGAAATTTTTACATAGATCTTTTTATACACCTTTGATGATGAATAAAATAAATAATAAAGATAATCTATGTAAGAGATGTATCCAAATCCAAGTGTGTGACCCTCCAGTGGCAATGAAACGAAAAGCAGAGATTCAAAGGAACTTCAAATAAGATGCATTCATAAAAAATAATAAAGTTTATTCCAATGAGTGAGCGCTTTCGCCAAAGGCTTCTTCAGACTCTTAAAACAATGAATAAAACTGTTTGAATCATTTTTAAACCATCCTTAAGCTTCCTATTGGACATTACAAATTGATATGTCACATGTTATCTTGTCTTAAAGGAACAGATACTCAAAAAAGTTAACATAGTTAAATGCAACAATATTTAGAAGGAATACTTCCATCCAAATATACAATTAATGATCAGAATGTCCATGCAAATAAGTAAAAAATATGCATATACCCTGATACATTCTAAAAATAAAAGGAGCATTGTGCTTGGTCCTATATCATTCTACAATCATTAAAAACTGTTGCTACATTCATTAAAAACCCTGAACATTCTCTCTCCTCATGGTGTTAAAAACATTAAAATCCTTAGATAAACAGCAAGTTTTATCGCGTTTCAATATCTAGCATCTCTACTAAGATAGTGGTGTGTCGAATGCAACTTTGCATATATCAGGTTAAAAATTAATATAGCGAGAACTCTGTACTAAAAATGTAAGCGTACCTTTACCACAAAACAACATAGCGAATATAATGTATTTCGCGATGTGCCTCATCAAGGAGTCAGACCTCATCATATCGGTGAAAGGCTGTTGTCCAAGATTAAAAATTCCACAAATAGGAACCTCTTAGATTCCACGTAAAACAAACTGTTTACAAGTTGTAAAGTGCCGTGTGCTGTAGGAACTCTGAATGCAATTGAGTACAACCTAACTTCATGCTATGGTAACTCAAGCGTGCGGTGAGCACGTTCTAAGCATCTAAGTACTGAACAACAGAAACAATGTTTAAATTTCTAAGAAAAAGGTGAGCCTATATTCGTGCTGTCCTGTGCCTAAAATAGACAGTATTTGTAAGCACGATTATGCCCTAGAAGCATATATTAATCACAAAGTGTCACTATTTAAAACAATGAAAGCGTGTACATATTAATGAGTACACTTATTAAAGTGTTAAGCTGAACATGGCAGAGATGGCATTAACTAATACAAAATAAAAAGATAAAAACAGATAAATAGTGGAATGCTAGGCGTAACACATAAAAATTGACACAATAAAGCTTGAAATTAGCACAAAGCACACATATAATAATACCTAAGTATAAAGCTCCATAGATGATAGGGTCCCTAACTAGTAAAAAGCAACTACTTCCATGTGCATAGTAGGTGCTAAATATAACAACATTCTGAGTTAAAAAGGTCAAATGAAAAATGTGAAGAGATAAACAATCCATAACAATACTAAGCCTGTACCTAATGATAAAACAAAACTATCTATTGATGTATGGGGTACCTAGCTCAGTCATAAAATAAATTCCAGCTACAGTGAACAAATATATAGACGATATGCATGCTTGTATATACATGTGTATATATTTACACACATGCATGTGTAAACTATGCCCAATAACCACTAATATATTGAGGTGGTGATAGGAGGGATGAAAAACATACTAGTATGTGAGGTATGGGCTCAGAAGTAAGGCTAAAACAAGAAAGCCGAACATATCCAAAGGTCCATCAGTTCCTGGGATTTGATACTAAGAACACATCTACTTGTGGCTATAAAGCTCAGAACATTAATACTATGAAAATAATTATATTCAGTCTACAAGGACTGATTCTTACACTGATTTACTATAAGAGTGACATCAATACGTAGTTTTAAAATTACCTTACTACTCTATTTAGGTAATAGTAGGTTACGTCATCTTCGTAGTCTTCTACTTCTTAAAAATGGTTTGAGTTGCACTTTATCATTAAGCCCTGGTGACCTATCAGACCTTAGTCTGATAATCCAACGTGTCTCCTGTTCTAAGGTTTTGTTGATTAGATCACCACCTCTAAAACCCACGCTGACTTGTTCAATAACACAAAATTTAAAATTATGATTGGTGCCTGCTGTTGTATTGTGTCTAGCTAGGGCATTGGTCTCAGTACCTATCCTAATGTGGTAAATATGTTCCCTAACTCTTTCCTTAAGTGATCTATTGGTTTTGCCAATGTAATAGATGTAATGTAGAAATTAATGCTGACTGGGCTCATATGTTTTATGACTGTATAAAATTGAAAGAATACTGGAAGTCAATTAATGAATTTTTGCAGGCTCTTTTTACAGATAATTTCATTATTTCTAAATCTCTTATATTATTCAACACACCTGTACCTCAAAGTGTTAAAAAGGTTAAGCTTCCCTTGTTATGGTCTATTCTAGCAGTGGCTAGGAAAATAATAACTAGAAATTGGATTTCAGATACACCTCCTTCGTTCAATGAATTTAAAAATGTTATGAATATAGTGTGCCATATGGAAATAAACACAATTAGGACTAGAACAAATAGAAAAACATCTTATTTTATTGTATGGGATAATTTACAAAATTTGTTAAAAATTTTTAATTTCAATAGCATGGTATTTTAGTTTAATTAATTGATCTGATTGTAGTGGATGTCTTTGTAAATACTTTAGTTGTTTTGTTGAATATTATAATAATACCTATTTTTAATTACTTGTATAAAATTGTTATGATATTTCTCTTATATGTTAAAACAATAAACCTGTTTTGAAAAAAAGAAATTTGAAGGCAAAGTAGTAAGGATGCTCGTTGAAGTGTGATGAAGAGCGAGACTTTGAATAGAAGGCCATTTCTGCTTTTGATCTGGTGGGTGACATGTTACAGTATTGGTCGCAGTGAAAATATAGTGATTATTAAGTGAAAGTAAGCATATGACAATTGCTGAGGTATGTTGGGGGATATGGGATGCCAAGTTCAGCTGTTATGGTGTGTGGAAGTGAAGATTGAGGAATGAAAAGGGATAATGGTTATATTATGGAATGGGTTACAAAGAAATGGAGATGTTAGGTGATTTAGAGAAGAAAACAATTTAAATTTTATAAAAAGGTGTTGGGAGGAAGAAAGAAGGTTAAAGCATAGTCAGCTGAGCTGCTGTCAAAGCTGCCTAGAGAGGAACAAGTGTATATGATAGTCAGCCAAGCTGTCAGCATGGCTGCATAGAAGAGTAGTCAGTCAGAAGGCTAGTCAACCCAAGTATACCAAAGGTAGATCAAGTATGTAAAGTGAAAGGGTGTGAAATGGAGAAGATGGTGGGGAATTAGTATATCATTGTAGGTTATATTTTAGTGTTGAAACAGACAAGTTTGAAAGGTTACACAATATGAAATTTGAAAGTTTGATAGACATCTCAAATTTAGGGGAAGTTATTTAACTTGTTTAACAAGGGTTGAAAGTGGTAAGCCGCGGTGGTGCAGCGGTAGTGTTATCTCCTCACAGCAAGAGGTTCTCCCGTTCGATTCTTGGCTGGAGCGCCTTCTGTCTTGAGTCTGCATGTCCTCCCCGCAGTCGAGTGGCATTCGAAAGACATGCATGAATGGGCATGCCTTCGTTGAAGGTTGGGCGTCAGGCTGGCACCTCGGCACCATAAAAATCGACTGCCAATCATTAGTGGACTGGAGTTCCGCTGTGGCAGCCCCTAACCGGGAAAATCTGAAAGAAAACAACAACAAGGGTTGAAAGTGATCTTGTAAGAAACAAGGCTATAAATTACTGTAAGCAGAGGGAAGAGTGAGATTTAGAGGGTGGACTGTAGGTAAAGGGTATTTTCCTTTCTGGAAGTAATATGCTAGTGTAGTGTGGTTGTTTCATATGAAATATGCAAGTTATGAATGAAGGTAGGAAAGTGAGGTGGGTGAGTTAGAAGGGTTATAGAAGTGTTAAGTGTAGTAGTTGATTTAGATGCTTTCAGGAGGGTGGAGCTTATAAGGGGTAGTGGTTGGAAGTGGATGTCATCCTGTGTAGACTACAGGAAATAGGAGTGTATGATTTTATTAATTTGGTATGGGGGTGGGTAGGATAGGTTGTATGGTGGTAAGTGAAACTGGATGTAGTGCAATTGAGTGTAGTGGGGCTTCCTCCAACCTTTGTTTTTCTAAGAAAATCTGTGAGTGAGATGGGACTGATCTCTGGCACACAGTAAGAGGGGAAAAATGCCTGTGCTATGGTGAGGGATTTGTGCCCTGATCCAGGGTGACAATATTTTGTTAATAGGAAAATCGCCTTTCCACTAAGGCATTTTGTGATTCCCATGAATCATGGGAGTATAAAATTGTACTTGGATAACTGAAGATAAGAATTACAGTAATGCCCCTGAAGTGGAGTGGTGCTTAATAACCTCAGCTGTAAAGAAAGAGTAGTGCACCGTCTGGCTAGTTGGGTTGTTGCTAGAATAAAAATGGCTCAGGAGTCTTACTGATCAGAACAATATCTCTGCATAGTGACTAAGTATGCCAGTCCTGTACCATGTGTAGCTTAATATAAAATCGCACCAGGTCCTTTGCTCTACTAAGAACAGCTTAACATTGCAGTGACACACTATGGAGATACGAGCTACACAGGGAGAGCACAGCTGAACAGTAGATGGTATGTTTGTTTAGCTGTAGTAGGTTACAAGTCCAAAAGTAGAGTGCCATATGTTTGTTTTACAGTTTCTGCCCTTACTTTGAAAAGTGAAACTTCCCCAGATGAGCAGTTACAAAAGATGTTCTGAAGTAAGATTATCACTTCAGCCAGTGTAGGTGGAGGTAATTTAATAGTTTGCTTTAGGGGCAGTAAACTTGGAATCGGAAGTGTGGTTTTCTGTCTTGTTTTTTTTTTTCACTACTTTACCCTTGTTCACAACTTTGCTTCCTGTTAAAGTAGGAGTGCATATTTATGGCTTCATAGTTCCCACTGAAGTCACAACTTGTACAGCGTAGAAGTACTTCAGTGTTGTATTGTTTCCCCTTTCCACTGTCTAATCTCGTAGAATTCATTATATTAGCTGAACTGAATTAATCTTTTGCCTGGTGTATACCTGATGTGTGCCCATTGAAAGTGCCATATGGCAGAGATACAGAGTAAATAATGAACTGCGATCAAAGTAAAATTAAGAAAACAGCATATAGAGAGAAGGGAACACAGTAATGAAGTGACTGTGAAAACAGAGGTATAACATACTGCAGAAAACACCACTTGGGACCTATTGGTTTTGGTGCCAAGTGCCCTGTATTAAGCTGCATGTAGACTAGCTATTTTGAGTTCACAGATGCTCAGAGTGGAATTTGGCACCAAAGAGAGCATTCAGGCTGGTGCAGTCTTTTAATAACTAGTAAATTTAGGGCAGCTTACTGTGGAATAGATTTTGGCACCAAAAGAGCGTACTAGTTACTTTGAAAAGTCTAGGAATAACAACACACTTGTTGCACACAGGTCAAGTACACTACCCCTAACTAATCCATTTCTTGCAATGATTTGTTGGAAGATGTAAGATTCTTGAGTGAAGGATGTGGCAGGAGTACAGTAAGAGAGATGTGACTTATAACTTGCTTACTACTGTGAACTCTTACTGAGTTCTTGCAGTGTAATGGTTCTTGACTCAGTAACGTGCTTCCTGTGAGAACAGTTCTCTGAATTCTTGCTTTTTATCATTTTGAGTCTTAGCTTTCTAGATTTTCAGACTTTTGAATATTTGGTTTCCTGTTCATAGGTTGGTACTAGACTATCAACCCTAGGGCATATACAAGCCTAGCCATAACAATTCCCCTGTTACAGTGGGTAATGAACAACTGAAAGCTTCACTGCAGTGATATGTAAATTATTGTTTATATAGGACATCAATGAAAAATTATTAAATTTTCTGTATATGTTCTCTGTCAGTTGGATCAAATGGCTGTATTTTAAGTTTTGAGACAAGGAAGGATCACCATACTTTGGCTAAGAAGAACTATCATCGCTGGACTACAGCGTGGCTTGTGTCTCATGGTGAAGAATGGCCGCAGAATGTGGAGTTTATTAATCAGGACATTACTACAGCTGCAGACAGAATTAAAGAAATGATATTTGATGCAGTAAGTGAATAACAAATTTTAATATGCTGGTAATGTATCATCGATTTTCTTAAAGTGAATACTGTTGTCATATTTGAATTTTGGATAGTTGTCCATGACCTATATTGGTTATATTTGTTTTTGATGTGAAAAGATGTCTTTGTGTAAATCAAGTAGTGATTTTAGTTCTGTACCGATATTTTCAAGGATTATGAAATAGAGTAAATCTGGCCTTTTCACTCATCATAGGGAGCGCATAATGCTCCCAGTGAATGTTGGCACGTGTAGCCTAGAGGGGTGTTTGACACAAGGTGGTATGTCATGGCTTCACATCAGGAAGATCATGATGGAAAAATCTCAGCGTTAACTTTTCACCACAGTCTTACTTCTTTTGTCAACTTTTTGAGTGGTGGTGCATCCCATCCAGAAAGCAAACCGGATATTGGCTTTGTTTATTTTTATTTTATTTATTTATGTTTATTTATCATTAGCGTCCAGTGGTTTTGATGATTGCCCTGTTGGAGAACCTTCCTTGATTTTCTTTCCAGTATTGCTGTTTGGTACTTTATTAGACGTCAGCTATGAATGGAAAGTATGATTGCAGTTCACAGATTCCCTACAAGCATCTTCACTCCCAGTGGCTCTTTTGTTCAGGTGGAGAGCAGGATTATAAGAATTGCATGAATTGCCAGTCCTTTGTGCCTACCATAACTACTAATTTATGGATGTGATGTAATTAGAAACTCAGTGCCCTAAGTGCCTCACCCAGGTTAAGATGCAAGACCCCTCCATCCCTGACATCCTGCCAGTACTGAAGAAGAAATTCGGGAGGCTTTGGCGTAACATTACGCCTGCCCATTCAGACTTGGATGTCCCCTCTAAGGTCACAAAAGCCAGTGTAGGTCCAATGCTTCTCAGATGTCCACTGCTGCAACCCCACCAAAAGGTCAGTATGGCATCCAAGGTTTGTACTTCCAAAATGACTGTTATTGACTGGTGAGGAGGAGGAGCCTTGTATAATCATCTTCAAAGGTCCCTAACGTATACTGTAAATTTTAGTTGGAGAGGAGATATCAAGGTCTCTGGTCAGGGGTCAGAACCTTTGCGACTTGTGAAAGTGGATGTCATGCTTAAAAAGGAAAAAAACAGAAAACTAAAAATGTTTCCTTTCCATAGGTGTCCAAGGAAAAGGAGTTGAATGGATTTCTCCCAAGGCCTATTTAAGGCCATAATGATCCTGAAGTTACCATCTTGTAATTAATTTCCTCCTACTTCTGCCACAGCACAAGAGAGCTGTAGAATCATCTTCTGAGGATGAGGAGGTGGACTTAGACTCTAAGCACTCTCTGAACTTCTCTACTCAGATCCATTTTCCAGGCCAAGTGGCCTCTGATTATGAAGATTACTTTTTTTTTCCAGATTCTCCTGTTTAAGAAGCTTTATTTGGGGAAATCATCTGCTACATGATGAAACACTTTGAATGGGAATCAAAACAAGTTTCTGATATGCAACAGGGATATATATTTTATAGGTAGGCACTCCTGCTCCAGTTCCTCCTGTCCTGGAGGCCTTTCTCAGTGCCTTTGTGTCTACTTCCAGTGCTCCTGGCTCTCAACCACCAGCTCTTAAAAGGCCTGATAGGTTCTGTAAAGTATCTGAAGTTTTAAAGTTTCTGTACAAGAACCCCTTGACAGATTCTTGCGTGTCTTCTATGGCTGCAGCCAAGACTTCTAAGGAGAAGTTACACACAAATACATGGGTATCATAGACAGGCTCCCCTATAGTTCAGGCCCAGTGACCACTGAGTCTGAAGTCGGAGCACATCAACTTGAAGGAGATGCAGGCACTAATACAGGCCCTGCAAATCTTTTTCCACTCCTGGTACCCAGGACCTTTCGGAATTTTTTAGGCAACACTACCATCATGTAGTACATAACCAGGGGGAAGCAGATCTTATCAGCTATGCAGGCTAGCTCCCATGGCATGGGATCAGGCCACCAAAGCAGATTTGTCCCTTAAAGTCATTTACATCCCTTACAAGACAATGTCCTGGCAAATTTTCTAAGCAGATTAAGGGAAGACCCTCATGAATGAATGTGCAACAGGAAAGTCTTCCTAGACATAGTCCACAAATGGGGTATCCCACAGATGCTCTTGTTTGCCTCCATCTGCAACAAACAACTTCCTTTTTCTGCCCTAGTACTCCTCGTCCTAAACATGGAAAATGGACATCGTGCCCTTTCAGTGGAAAGGGAGGTTCCTATATGCCTTCCCTCCACTTCTTCCAAAGGTCTTCCTGAAAGTCTAGACAGAGAAACAATAGATTCTGCTGGTGACTCACTTTTGTCTAAGGCTGCATTGGTTCCCCCTTCTCTACCACCTAGCCAGGTGTCATCACGGCATCACCACAAGGTACCTTATATAGTGGATTTGCTCAAACAGAAGGGTTCTCTCTTTCAGTGCAACATGTTTTTTCTCAACTTGCCATTATGGATGATAGGATTCTTATTGCTTTCAGACAGACTTTTCTGAGGACTTCAAGTTCTCCAGGAATGAAGGAAACCTGTTACCCGGAAATCTTGCGTATCTAAACGAAAAAGATTTTCTGTTTGGTATCAAGATTATAAACAGGACCCTATGCAAATGGGAGCTCCCATTGTCCTGTCTTAATTGTGTGATCTTTTAAAATCTGGCTTGGTATACTACTCAGTCAAGGCACACATATGTCATTTCTGCTTACTTACCTCTTGACTCTACTCTTATGCCCTGACTAGAGGTAAAACAGCTTCTGAAGGATGTACTTAATGTAAAACCTCCTAGGAAGGTCATTCTTCCTTCCTAGGACCTTAACTTTATTTTTCCGCCTTTTGAGCCATCAGCCTCTGCCTCTCTGAAATTCTGTGATTGGAAAATCATATTTCTAGTCGCCCTTACCTTGGCAAGAAGACTTTCTTAGCTATAGGCCCTGATGGGTCACCAATCTACTTACCTTGTTTCCTAGTCCACAGAATAGAGGGGAGAGAATCCTGCACTCACTGGATGTACACAGAAGACTCAGATTCTACTTACACAGGACTGACCAGCTGTTTGTCTCCTTCCAAGAAACCAAGCTCAGTAGCACAGTTTGAAAGCAAACCATTGCTAACTGGATTTCTAAATTCAACTCCTTTTGTTACACTCATCATGGCAAATCTTTACCTTTGCTAGTGAAGGTTCATTCTCCCAAAGCAGTGGCTTCTTCTGAAGCCTTTTACAAGGAGGGTAGACTGGAAAGCTATCCTAGAGGTAACTACTTGGTCCGTGGTGCATATATTTGCCGGGTATTACAAAGTAGATACATTTTCCAAATAATCCATAGCTGTCTTTGCCATGTCGGTCCTTTGTGGATTGCTTGACAGCTTTTCTAGGTCTAATCCAACCACCCTTTACACCACTTAAGCTTTGGGAATCACCCAACAGTTTGAAATACTAAAACTGGGATCTAAGGAATGACATAGTACAGTTATGTAAGAACTTTACAATAACAGGAAATGTCATGTTAAGCTCTGCAACATTTCTTTCCACCCTGCCACCCCCCTTCCTCTTCATTTGTTTACCTCTTTCAGGGACAGAGGGAAGAACCGTTTTCTGCCTTCTTCCCTCAAAGCTAACCTATTACACTAGATGTTCTTCGTGTTTCACTGTTGTAGTCATTACATTTGGGTAATCTGCTGGCAGGTTGCCCTCAGTCGGCCTGAATAACAAAGTCTTGGGTCCTGTGTCAGTTGCTGTCTCCTCTTCCATGACGTCAGGTTGTCAGGGGTATAAAACATGCAGCCGACGCCATTTTATTCAGTCTTTCTTGCCGCACAGTGCCCAAAGCAGAAAGCAGTTCGCAAGTGCCGGTCGGCCGACTCCTGAAATTTTCTCATTCGAGTTTCAGAACCAAAGTCTTCAACTAAAGCTAAGTACCCCATTGGGGAAACTTTTTCATGCTCCTTACTGATGTCCGTAAAAGTTAATAATTGCATTACTTGTGGAAAGCAAATACCTCATAAGGATTTTCATTTGTACTGTATTCCTTGCTTAGGCCCAGAACATAACGTGCCTTGCTGTCGGTTTTGTGCTAGATTTAACCAATGCACTATTAAGTGTCTGTATATTTTTGCTTCAAAATATTTTGGAGCCAGATTTAATTACACTGAAATGTTGCCGGTTAGCAATCCGACTACCAGAGTTCACAAAAAATGCAAAGAAAAAGACAGAGACAGACAGTCGAGGTCCAAAACCGACGACAAAGCTTCTACTAAGCCAGTCGCCGGTTCGCCGGTACTCAGTGTGGCGCTTTCGCAGCCCATGATACCCGCTACTTTTGAGTCGCAGGCCTCTACTGAAACCCATGCAGAGTCCGGTATGCCGTGAGATTCTCAGAGTATTGAACCCGCGGATGTCTCTCCCTTGGATGGGTCCAGAGCCACTGAGCAGGCACTGGCTTCTAAGGGTGTTTTCAGGCTTCAACATTTTCATATAAAACTGCCAGCTTCAAAAACATCTAAGTCTAAAAAACTGACGCATGAAGCCACGTGCTCAGGCCCCTATGCCTAAAAAACAGATTATCAAAATGGCTGAGGACTTCATTACCTTGATCAGGGGTTCCCAACCCCCCACCCCACCCCCGCTAAGAGGCCTAGGCAAGACACTGATTATGAATCTTCAGATCAGGTTTCCATTTCTTCTGATTCCTCTTCTGATCAGGAATTTTCTATACCACCCTATGAGGATTCAGATGCAGAAGAATCCATCCCATCTGCATCTCCTCCTGAGGATTATTCTTTTGCAGAAACCTTGCATACTTTAAGGGAACATTTTCAGTGGGAGAGTCAGGATTTCTCTGAATCAAAAAAGAGGCTTAGGGATTTCCTTCCTCTTCCTCAGCATAGGCCTTTGGCTGTACTGCCTGTATTAGACATTGTTGATGTGTTTTCGGAATTGAGCATAGCTCCTGATTCCCTACCTCTGGCTCCTAGTAAACCAGACAGCTATTACAGGGTTCCTGACTCCCACAAATCTCACAGGGTCCCAAAGGTGTAAAGGCCTCTACAGCCAAAATCCTACCCCCTCTGATAGAGATTCCTGGGTGCTGGATAGATGGGAAAAAAGGTTTATACGTCTGCAACCTTTGCAATTAGGGCCTTAAACTGACAGTTTCATATGCTTACATATCAACAGCATGTTATGGGCTTATTGAAACAGAAAATTGTTCATTTCTGATTGTGTGGAAAATAAAGAATTACAGGAATTATTGCATGCAGCAGAACAGGTTGGAAAGCATACTTTGCAATGTGGATGTTCATCGTGTTACACTGCTGCAGTCATTACACTTGGGTTATCCTGCCGTCAGGCGGTCCCGCAGTCGGCCCGAGTTCCAAAGTCTTGGTCCGGCGTCGGTTGCTGTCGCTTCTTCCCTGACGTCAGTGCGCCAGGGGTATATAAGATGCATCCGACGCCATTTTCTTCAGTCTTTCTTGCCGCGCGGTGCCCGAAGCAAAAGCAGTTCGCAAATGCTGGTCAGCCGACTACTGAGATTTTCGAAGTCGAATTTCAGATCCGAAGTCTTCAGTAAAGCTCAGTACCCCGTTGGGGAAACTTTTTTCTTGCCTCAGACCGATGTCAGAAAGTTAATAATTGTATTTCTTGTGGGAAGCAAATACCTCATAAGGGCTTCCACTCTTACTGTATTCCATGCCTAGGCCCTGATCGTGATGTCACTAGTTGTCGATTTTTGTGCTAGATTTAACAAACGCACTATAAAACGACGTTTTGATTTTGCTTTGCACTACTTTGGCCGAAGGTTCAATTATACAATGCCGTCGGATCAACAGACGACCGAAATTCATAAAAAATGCAAAGACAAGGATAAAGACTAGCATCCGAGGTCCAAAACCGACGACGAAGCCTCTTCTAGGCTAGTCACCGGTTCTCAGTGAGGCGCTTTCGCAGCCCCCTGACATCCACTACCTCAGAGCCACAGGCCACTTCCGACTCCCACGTGGAGACAACTAGGCCTCTGGAAACTCAAGGTATTGGGCCTACGGAAACTAATCCCTCAGATCGGTCTGGAGCCACTGAGCAGACATCGGCTTCTGAGGGTGTTTTCAGACCTTTACAGCTCACCATTAAAGCAACAGCCAGGACAAAACCACCATTAAAGACAAAGAAGCAAGTACAGCATTCTCCAGGACAGTCCTCCATGCCTAAGAAACAGATGCTCAAAATGGCCAAAGACCTCATTACTCTAATCAGGGGTTCCCATCCCCCTCCTGAGAAAAGGCCTAGGCAGGATACAGACTTTGATTCCTCTGATCAGGTTTCCATCTCCTCTGATTCCTCTTCAGACCAGGGATACTCTCTACCTCCCTATGAGGACTCGGATGCTCAGCCTCTTCTCCTGATGATTACTCTTTTGGGGAAACTTTACATACCATGAGGGAGCATTTCCATTGGGAAAGTCAGGATTATTCAGAATCCAAGAAAAGGCTCCGGGACTTCCTTTTATTGCCTCAGCACAGGCCCCTTGCTATTCTGCCTGTGTTAGATATTGTGGATGATGTGTTCTCTGAATCCAGTTTATCTCCTGATTCTTTGCCCCCTGCTCCAACCAAGCCAGATAGGTATTATAGAGTCCCTGACTCTCTCAAGTTTCTTTACAAAAACCCTTCTGCTGACCCAGAAACCATTTCCTAGGGTCCCAAAGTGGTTAAGGCTTCCATTGCAAAAAATCCAGTCCCCTCTGACAAAGAGTCTAGAGCATTGGATAGATGGGGAAAGAAAGTTTACACCTCTGCAACTTCAGCAGTAAGGGCTTTAATTTGCCAGTTTCACATGCTTAAGTACCAACAATATTTAATGTCTCAGTTAAAACAGAAGATGCTTACAAGCTCAGAAGCTCCTGACTATAAAGAAATGCAGCATTTATTGCATGCAGTTGAACAGGTGGGAAAATGTACTCTGCAATGTGGTTTTGATTTTTTAGAGGCCTCTTGTAGAGCCGCAGTTACAGGTTCAGTGATTCAAAGACATGCTTTGTTAAAAGAACAGAGTTTACCTGACCATGTTAAGGCAAAATTATTGGATGCTCCTTTACAGCATGATACATTGTTTGGTGCTAAGGCAGAAGAGATGTTAAAGAAAATGGAGGATAAAGCTAAATCTATGCAAACAGTCAAAGATTTCTTACAGGTACAGCCACCTCGATTTAGCAGAAACTGGCCTACAAAGAATTGGTCCTTTCCAGTGTCGGACAGGCCACAGAGAGGCAGATACAGACGCCCAAGAGGCAGATCTCAACCCCAAGGCTCTTACAGGCAATGACAGTGGGGTACCTCAACCCCAAAAGGAGGTGAGGACAAGTCTCAACCTTACAGGAAACAGTCCCAATGACTTCCCCCTTCGTATGCCAAGCAGTTCCCTTTTGGCAGCCCCCTTAGGGGGGAAAACTAGCACTTTTTTCTCAGAATTGGCAAACAGTCACCCAAGACAAATGGGTTCTGAATATTGTGTCTCAGGGATACAGGTTCCACTTTCACATTTTACCAAGGCTAAAGGGAATGCCAAACCTGCCACAAAATCAATGGGCAGAGGCTCAAAAACAAATTACAGCCCTCATGGACATGAGAGCTATTCAAAAAGTACCACAGCAGGAACAAGGACAAGGATTTTACTCAAGAAACTTCCTGGTCCCCAGAAAGGACAAAGCCTGGAGACTCATACTAGACCTTTCAACTCTAAATACTTACCTGGATGTTCCGAAATTGAAAATGTTGACACTACAGCAGCTTCTTCCCATGCTGGGCAAGAAGGCTTGGCTTGTAACTCTGGACCTCAAAGAGGCATACCTGCATGTTCCTATCAGACAAGATTGCAGAAGATACCTCCGATTCAAAGCGGGTACAATGCACTACCAATTCTCTGTACTGCCCTTTGGCTTATCTACTGCGCCAAGGGTCTTTACCAAGTGCCTGGCACTAGTGATTGCATTTTGCAGACAAAAAGGAATTCAAATATATCCATACCTGGATGACTGTTTCATTCAAGCAGAGAAAAAGGACATTCTTCTAAAGCATCTGGCGTTTGTAAAAAGACTGCTAATTTCTCTAGGGTACACAGTAAACGAAGTCAAAACTAGTGCCCTCACAACAGATAATATTCTTGGGTGCCAGCTTGGATACAACATCCCAGATGGCTTATCTCACGCCAGACAAACAAGGGCAACTGACTCAATATTTTCAATTGCTGGCAAAAAAGTCCCATCTCCCTGCAAGAAAAATTCTGCAGGCCCTGGGATTCATGGCATCCTGCATACTACTAATTCCATATGCCAGACTGCATATGAGGAAATTACAATGGTACCTAAAAAGTGTTTGGACTCAACACTCTCACAGTTTAGAAACAGTAATACCAATAATTCCCTGCCTACAACAGGAGTTTCGATGGTGGGCACAGGCATGTCACCTCAACAAGGGTCAGCCTTTCACTCTACCTACAGCCAGGCAGACTCTAACAACAGATGCTTCGGATTACGCCTGGGGAGCACACATGGCAGGAAAATGTATTCAGGGCAAGTGCACCACAGACCAAATGCATCTTCACATCAATCAAAAAGAGATGTTGGCTGTTCAGAATGGCCTAACAGCTTTCAAGGACCTTCTGCATCCAGACAATTATTATTAAAGACAGACAACACCACAGTAATGTGGTACATAAACAAGCAAGGGGGCACTCATTCTTATCCCCTATGCAGACAAGCCATGACCTTGTGGAACACAGCTCTAACTTATCAAGTACATCTGCAAGCACAATTCCTGCCAGGAAAAAAAAATACTCTGGCAGACGATCTCAGCAGAAATATCATGGATCCTCACGAATGGAAATTAAATCCACAAATCTTCAGCATGGTAACGCAAAAATGGCTGTGCCCAGACATAGATCTTTTTGCCTCCCCACTGAATTGTCAACTACAAAAATTCTGCACAAAGACTTACCACACACAAGCATGGAAAGTGGATGCTCTTTCGTTCAGCTGGAAAAGCCTAAAGGTTTATGCCTTCCCACCACTGCCTCGCCTTTCAAAGGTACTCCTAAAAGCCAGACAAGAAAAACCACAGATGATCCTGATTGCTCTAGACTGGCCACGCCAGCACTGGTACCCAATCTTAAAGAACTTAGCTCAAGGCCCACCATGGATTTTGAAATGTCACACCTTCTGACACAACAAAACAATCAGATAGTGCACGGTCATCTCAAAACCCTAAACCTGGCTGCATTGCAGATTCATTAGTCAAACCGGCAACATCTCTCTCTAAAGCTGTTATGGATGTCATTTTGGAGGCCAGGAGGCCTAGCACCAGGAAATCTTACTCAGAAAAATGGAAGAGATTATGTGCCTGGAACCAGGCTCAAAGCCTTGACCCTCTTGTCCCAAACATTCCTCAGATTTTACAATATTTAACTGAAATGCTGGACAAAGGCCTATCCTTCTCAACAATTAAGATCCACGGCTCTGCCATAAATGTAGATGTTCGAGTGTTCACACTGCTGCAGTCCAGGTTACCCTCCCTCCATCCACTCTGTCCCAGCTGGACTTAACTTTCTATCCTATACAACCTTTGTGGTGTATTTGCTTGTAACTGAAGTTATTGTTTTAATTTATTAGCAATATGTATTGCCTACCTATTTGGGGGCACCTGACATCTGGGGCAAGAAAAACTGAAGAAAATGGCGTTGGATGCATCTTGTATACCCTTGACACACTGACGTCAGGGAAGAAGTGACAGCAACCGACGCCGGACCAAGACTTTGGAACTCTGGCCGACTGCGGGACCCCCTGATGGCAGGATAACCCAAGTGTAATGACTGCAGCAGTGTGAACACTCGAACATCTACATTTATGGTAGGTACAAAACTGTACTTTTTGATTCCTTGGAGGCCTCTTGCAGGGCCGCAGTTACTGGATCTGTGATTAGAAGGCATGCCTGGCTCAAGGAGCAAAATCTGCTTGATCATGTTAAAGCTAAATTATTGGATGACCCTTTACAGAGTGATTCTCAGTTTGGTAATAAGGCAGAATAGGTTTTAAAGAAAATGGAAGACAAAGCTAAATCTATGCAAACTGTAAAAGATTTCTTACAAGTGCAGCCACCCAGGTTCAGTAGGCACTGGCCTACTAAAAATCGGTCCTTTCCTGTGTCCAGCAGAGCCTCTCAAGGCAAATCCAGGCACTCAAAAGGCACTCGATACCAATCACAGTGTTCTTACAGGTCAAAGCAATGGGGTGCCTCCACCTCCAAATCTGAAGGAAACAAAGCACAACCCTACAGTAAGCAATCTCAATGACTTCCCTCTACCTTCACCAAGCACTTATCTTTTGGCAGCCCCCTTGGGGGAAAAATTAGCACTTCACGCTCGAAATTGGCAGTTAATTACTCAGGACAAGTGGGTATTAAACATAGTATCCCAGGGGTACAGATATCATTTCCATACTTTGCCAATTCCAAATGGTTGGCCAGATCTGCCACAAAATAAATGGGCAGAAGCTCAGAAATAAGTTACATCCCTCATGGATACGGGGGGTATTCAGCAGGTACCAGAACAGGAAAAAGGACAAGGTTTTTATTCAAGACTGTGATGGTATACAGAAAAGACAATGCCTGGTGTCCAGTTTTGGACTTATCGATTTTGAACACATTCCTGGACATTCCAAAATTCAAAATGCTGACTTTACAACAGCTACTGCCTATGCTAGGCAGGAACGCTTGGTTAGTGACTTTAGACTTAAAAGAGGCATACCTGCATATCCCAATAAGGGAATCGTGCAGAAGATGCCTCCGCTTCAAGGCAGGTTTTATGCGTTACCAATTCTCTGCACTGCCCTTTGGCTTATCTACTGCACCCAGGGTGTTTACAAAGTGCCTCGCACCAGTAATTGCATTTTGCAGACAAAGAAGCATACAAATTTATCCTTACCTGGGCGACTGTCACATTCAAGCAGAGAACAAGGACATTCTTCTTCAACATCTGGAGTTTGTAAAAAGGCTTCTAACATGCCTAGGGTACACAATAAACGAAAAGAAATCACAACTGGTACCCTCTCAAATAATTACATTCCTGGGTGCAAGCTTGAATACAACTGCCCAGATGGCTTACCTTACGCCAGACAAACAAAGGCAACTGACCGCATACTTCAAACAGATTGCAACAAAAACCCTGTTATCTGCAAGACAAATTCTGCAGGCTTTGGGTTTCATGGCATCCTGCATTCTACTAATTCCATATGCAAGACTTCATATGAGGAAACTTCAATGGTACCTAAAATGTTTATGGAGTCAACATTGTCACAGTCTGGAAACAAGGATTCCTCTCATTCCCTGCCTACAACAGGAGTTTCTTTGGTGGGCAGAGACATGTCACCAAAACAAGGGACTGTCATTCAGTCTATCCCCTGCCACCCAAAATCCTAACTACAGATACATCAGACTATGCTTGGGGGGCCCACCTGGCGGGGAGATGCATTCAGGGCATATGGAGACCAAAACAAATGCATCTGCATATCAACCAGAAAGAGATGCTAGCTGTTCAGAGTGTTCTGACATCCTTCAAGGACTTACTTCATCCAGGACAACTACTGGTAAAGATGGACAACACCACGGTTATGTGGTACATAAACAAGCAGGGGGGTACACATTCCTACTCCCTTTGCAGACTAGCCATGGCATTGTGGAACACAGCCTTCATTTACCAAGTACATCTTCAAGCTCAATTCCTGCCAGGAAAACAAAATACTCTGGCAGACGACCTAAGCAGAAATCTTATGGACCCGCACGAGTGGAAACTGGATCCACAGATCTTCAGCATGGTAACACAGAAATGGGGGAGTCCAGACATAGATACATTTGCCTCTCCCCAAAATTATCAACTGGACAAATTCTGCACAAGGACCTATCACAGACAAGCGTGGAAAGTGGATGCCCTATCCTTCAGCTGGAAAAACCTATCAGTCTATGCCTTTCCCCCTCTGCCTCTTCTCTCCAAGGTCTTACTAAAGGTCAGACAGGAAAAACCAAAAATGATCCTAATTGCTCCGGACTGGCCTCGCCAGCACTGGTACCCAATTCTAAGGAATATGTCTTAACTCCCTCCTTGATACTTGCCTCAAATACCTCATCTACTGTCTCAGCAGAACAATCAAATCCTGCACACTCAGCTCCAAACCTTGCCTCATGGCTGATCATTTAGTTATTCAAATGACACCTCTCAGTAAATCTGTGATGGATGTAATTTTGGAAGCCAGAAGGCCTAGTACTAGAACATCTTATGCTGATAAATGAAAGAGATTCTGTGCTTGGAACCACACATAAGGAACGGACACAGCAAAACCTAATATCCCTCAGATTTTACAATACTTGACTGAGATGCTTGACAAGGGCCTATCTTTTTCTTCAATAAAAATCCATGCCTCTGCCATCTCGGCTCATTACAACATGGAGCCACCCATCTTTTTTCATCCTCTGCTAAAACAGTATCTTAGAGGGGCCAAAAATTGAAGGCCTCCCAGAAGATCACTAGCTCCTGCATGGGACCTCAATTTTGTGCTGGAAAAACTCTCCCTGCCTCCTTTTGAACCAGCAGCTACTGTGGATATAAATTTTTTATCTTGGAAAACAGCTTTCCTTTTGGCAATCACTTCAGCAAGAAGGGTTTCAGCACTACAGGCTCTCATGTCTGTGGAGCCTTTTATTACGTTTTACTCGGACAGGGTGTCCCTCAGGACCAATCCTTTCTTTATGCCTAAGGTGGTATCCAGTGTGGCTGTTAACCAAACTATTCACCTGACAACATTTTACCCAAATCCGCAGAACAAGTGGGAGCGGATTCTGCATTCATTGACGTAGACAGACAACTAAGATTCTACTTAAACAGGACCAAATCTCTAAGAAAGTCTGAGCAACTACTGGTGGCATTTGCTTCAGGATCGTAGGGGAAGGCTATATCAAAGCAGACTATTTCTAAGTGGATAAGCCAATGCCCAAGGGAATCCGGTCACATTCCACCAGGGCTGCCTCTACCTCAGCAGCCTTTCTCAGAGGAGTTCCAACCAAAGACGTTCTAGAAACTGCTACTTGGAGCTCTGTTTATACCTTCACAAAGCATTATCATTTGCCTGTCTTCTCCAAATCCAGGGCAGGCATTGCCACTGCAGTTCTGCAGGGCCTTGTAGCCGCTCCTAATGCTATTTAGTTCCATCCTCCCATCCATAGCTTTGTGATTCTACCCAAATGTAATGACTGCAACAGTGAAACACAAAGAACATAGTACAGTTGTGTACACTTACCATAAATTTAGATGTTAGAGTATATTCACTGTTGCAGTCTGGGTTACCCACCCGCCATCCCCCTTTTCTATAACTTCTCTTTCCTTCACTATATTCTGAAGCCTTTGTGGTGTGTTTGCTTTTAGATGAAGGTAAAGTTTATGTTGCTAAAAGTGCATTTGCAAATATTGCTGTTTATTTATATGTATGTGTGTGTGTGTGTGTGTGTGTGTGTCTGTATATATATACATATATATATATACACATATATATATATATACACATATATATACATATATATATATATATATATATATATATATATATATATATATATATATATATACACACACACACACACATATACCTGACATCTGGGGCAAGAAAAACTGAATAAAATGGCGTCGGCTGCATGTTTTATACCCCTGATGACCTGACGTCATGGAAGAGGAGACCGCAACCGACGCAGGACCCAAGACTTTTGTTATTCAGGCCGACTGAGGGAAACCTGCCAGCAAATTACCCAAATGTAATAACTGCAACAGTGAATACACTCAAACGTCTACATTTATGGTAAGTGTACTCAACTGTACTTTTCCTCAGGTGTCTGCAGGCTTACTGGCTTGGAGATAGTCTAAGGTTTTACATGAATGTGTCTGCTTATGTACACTTACACCCATGGGCTTAGGTCATAGACGCGAGTAGCTTTATGAAAGGTTTTGGCTTTAGTACCCCAGCCAGGTTTCCAGGTTATCTGGGGAGATGGCCCAAGAGTTTGGAATAATGAAACATTGATCAGTAACATCTACTGCTATTGTAAGATGTTAATTATATTGATCGCTGTTGCAGTAGCCTTAGCTATATGGGTTTTATCTTGCAAAGGATATAACAGCTCAAAAGCTTCCAGAGCTTCATGGCACCTTCCAAGCATCCAAACTGTCAAGCAACTCAAGTTGAACTGACTAACACAAATTTGGGAGTGAAGCCCTTCAGAGCTTTACTGCTGCCAAAGAGTGTGCTCCTCTGAGGCTTTCATGGATCGAAGGTCGGCATGTACTTTCCAAGTTCCTTTTGGAGGAAAAAAAACTCTTAATTGTATTGGTGTTTTATTGCTTTCCTCTTCAGGAAAGTTATTTTAATGCTAGGAGTGTTATGTTTTAATGAGCTGTCTCGAAATTATAACGTACTTTTAAATGGAGAACTCATTTTTTGTCATTTTAGAAGTAGTGCAAACTAACTGAAAATTATTTTCTGTTTATTTTTCATTTGTGGGGCTGACATGGTGTTGTAAAGTTGCGTTTTACTGTTACTTTTTTTTTTTTTTAGTTAAAAAAACCTTTGTGGACTGATAGTTTTACCAGCAATTGCTGCTTGTCTTCTAGTCTTTCCTGTCAAAGAAGCATAATTTTTGGCTTGACCATGGAACAGACTACCGGTCCCATGTTAGGTCTTTCTTCCAGCTACAAAAAGAAAAAGTTAAGCAAACAGCCTGTTAAAGTTCAGAAATAAATAAGAGTTTTACCTTTTAGTCTTGAGTCAAGAATAACTCTTTTTTAGGCTATGCAAGTACTTGTTTATTCCATAAACAGAGCTGGGAGACTAGACTAGCCACTAAAATTTTCACATCAGTTTCAAAGAATAGAGGAAAATACCTCGTTTACATATTATTCTCATCAATTTCAAGCATGCAGAACTTTGATGTAACGTAGCTTTTAACAAATAATAAAAATTTTAAATATTTTATGTCCTCGTGATCCTCTCTTAGACCTTCATGTGAACACTTGATAATATGCCTTTTAAACCATAGACCCAACTTTGCTTAAGAGTTATTGGCTTGCAACTTCTTAACATTTGGTACCAGTACACACTATTTCGGACATCCTTGCAAAGACTCATCCCCCAGCCTGAGTAGGCCAGAGCGTACTGTTGATTTGATCTGGTTTCCATGGATACATGACACTTTTAAACATAACATCCCTTAACACCTTCAGCACTTACTTTGTCTTCAACTGTCTGTCAGTACAGAGAAGATACATTTGTAAGACGCTTGACATATAAAGCTACTACTTTTGTGAAACTTTATCTTGCATAATCGTGCATCTTTTTTTCATTTTTATTTTGACCTAAACATTATAAACATTTTGGTTGACTCATTTGTGAAGAAACTACAAGTTAATGTGCATTTTGTGAAGAATAAACATGAGACTTAATAACAGTTCGCCCTTTGACACTGTCTTCCACAGTTATATTTTGATTTTTCTTAATTTGATAAAATATGCTTTGGCATCATAATGTTCATCATCTTCAGTAATGTTTTCATCATTTGCTGTCTTTAAGTGCCATTGCATATGCAGGTAAGATTAGGCATTTTGTACTCACAGCATTTAGAACAGAAAATATTAAAACAACTAAAAGAATAATATAGCAATAACCCACGCCTGGGTGTGGGTAATGCTAAATTTACCCACGGTTGGCGAGGGACCAAACAAAGCCAACCGTGGGTAAATTTAGCATTACCCACACCCAGGCGTGGGTTATTGCTATTATACCATGACATTATTTATGAAAAGAAACTATTACTTTTCTTAAATAATGGCATAGTATAATGCCTGTTTACTGCCCTTCCGCAGATGTCTGGCATCCGCGGCAGTTCTGATGTACTGGCGCCTGCGCGGTACATCAGAGTTGAAAAAGCAACGGAGAAAGCAAGCTCTCCGTTGCTTTTAGTGTTCGCTATGTTAAATGAGTTTAACATGGCGAGACAGTTAAAATAAGCAACGGACATCTCCGTTGCTTTTTTTATAGTGTCTCACTATGTTAAACTCATTTAACATAGCGAAACACTAAAAAAAAGCAACGGAGATCTTGCTTTCTCCGTTGCTTTTTTTAAAACACTGTCTCACTATGTTAAATGGGTTTAACATAGCGAGACAGCTTTAAAATAAGCAACGGAGATCTCCGTTGCTTATTTTAACTGTCTCGCTATGTTAAACCCATTTAACATAGCGAACAGTGTTTTAAAAGCAGTTATACTAATGGAAAAAAGTCCGGGCGACCGGACCTTTTTCCATTAGTATAACTCGATTTACAACGGGCACGCTGGCCAATCAGCGTGCACGGTTTGGGGGGGTCATGGTATAATACCAATTATTGTAATGGTACCTTGTAATATACTAGTTCCCAGCTTACCAAATGCACTGCCCAACCATCCAAACAGTGCCTGCTGTTTAGTTGTACTGTCCAGATCTTTGTCTCTCTGCTCCATGAAACTGGCTAACTTTTCTTGTTCATCTTGATAGTCACTAATATAGGAACAAGAACGACTTCCTGTTAGGGCACATGACACCCCCCCCCCTTTGGCAGATGGCATTATATTGAGTGCCAGACGATTTTGTAAGACCACAGTTCAGATTTCAGTTATTTCTCGATTTGCCATCCTGATGTTTTGTGAAGTATGGTTTGCTGCCTCTGAATAATTTGAGCAAACCTGGTGATTTCAAGCATTGTCCTTTGCACTCCATACCCAGGTGTAAAGATTGAAAATACTTGCTGTGCCCTGTGAATTGCTTGTTTATTTCTCAGTCTGCCTGCTGGAGGGTTCATAGAATGTTGAATAGTAGGAGTGATGTAGCCTAAAAAACAACATCCAGACCAGTTTGTAGACAACTATGGGGTACACACGATCATCACAAATGTAGTAATGATCCTTTGTCATTCCCATGCCATGCCCCAGTCATAGCTTTTTAAGTATTAGGAGTTCAACACATTTTCATGTCTAGTGTCATTGCATCTGGTGGTTCCCACTGGTACAATCCCATTTCTGGTATAACATGCATCTCCAAGATTTGTGGTTGCAAGCTGAAGGGAAACAACTTTTGAAAAGTCAGTCACATTACGCCAAATTAGGTTACTGTCACCAAGTTCCTTTTCGAATGTCAGTTGAGATGCAGGGATTGTAACCATGTGGTATATGCAAACACACCCAACAGTTTGTTACATTTAAGTCCACAGCATACTGTTGAAGAACCAACAGGAAACTATTTTTCCTTGACCAGTTTATAGAAGGAGACAGCAACAAAAACAAAGTAAAAGTACCTGTTGTCACTGGATTCATCATGGACTGTCGACTGAGTTGATTTTCTGTCTTAATCCTTTACTTGGGCAGATGGTTCGTCCTTCACACTTCGATCTTCCTTCACTGACGAAGATTATTCATCTGGAGCCCCCACACAAGTTTTTTTGCAGTGTGATGAATGTATCCAAGTTGGTAGTCATACTGCAAGTTCGCTGGGCAGAGGTGATGAGCAGGACCCGGAAAGGGCCTTTCCATGTCAGGCTCACAGTTCTTTCTCTGGAAAATTTTAACTTAAACCCAATCACCAGGCTGCAGTTGGTGACAGGGCTGGTCAGGATGTTGAGGAAGAGCTTCTTATACACTTCTGTGGTACTGTCGCAAGAAATGAATACGTTTTGTGCAGTAAGACAATATAACATCATCCATTAGTTATTTTTTCATTTGACACTGGGAGTTGCTGCAAGAGCAATGGGTCTCCCCATTAATATCTCACAGGGGCTCAGTCTCCTTGTAGTATTTAATGTACTCCTCATACTCAGTAGTGGTAAGGGAAGTGCCTCTGGCCATTTAAGGTTTGTTTCAGCATAAATCTTTGAAACCTTATTTTAAGGGTCCTATTGACCCTCTCTACTAATCCAGGTGACTGTGGATGGTTGGGACAATGAAGACTCAACTTAGTAGTAAACATCTTTCAAAGCTGTCTAGTCAAGGAATTGTTAAAATGAGTTTCCAGATCACTATTGACAGTACAAGGTACACCAAGTCTAGGTATAAATTGAAATACAAGTTTTTTTAAGAACAGTTAGTCTGCCTTATGCCATAGGTAAGCTTCCACTCATGCAGAAAGCCTGCATAACGCCACCAATATAAATTGTAACTTATGGACCTTTGGCATATGGACAAAGTCCAGCTGCACATTAACAAAGGGTCCCCAAGGTGGTGGTAAGCATGCAGCTTTAGCATTTGAGTTTTTGCTAACATTATATGTTAGACATATTGTACATAATTAACACACTGAAGTATCAAAGAGGAGGCATGAGGGGCGTATCAGCTTTGGGTAATTTGATTAAATAATGTTGTTTTTATCTTCATGGGCTGGTAAATTATATGCCATTACTAGGTAAGGTAGCAAGGAGGCAGATGCCAGTAGAAGGCCATCTGGATGTCACCATAACCCATCGTTGAATTTACTTCCTCCATCTTTAAGCTGCCTCTGAACTTCTCCCTGTGATGCTTCAACTCAGAAAGCTGAGACTCGTTTAAAATCAAACGCATCATTACTGTTAGTCTTGTAATAACATCACATGAAAATTTGCACAAAGTCCTTCTACAGCTTGCTTACCAGCTTGATCTGCCAAATTATTTCCCTTTGAAGCAGTATTTATACCCTTTTGATGGGCACTGTATTTAACTAGTGATAATTCTTTACATAACAAAAGAGAAGTTAAAAATTCTCTCTACTTCCAAACTTGCCAAAAATCATGTAATACACCAAAATGTAGTGATTGTTGGTGTAGACATTGGCAGCTTTCTTTGGCTAATTCACAAGCCCTTTGTAGAGCTACTAACTCAGCTACCTGGGCAGAATTTGTGCCGTCTAGTCTTTGTTGAAGCAAAACTTCATTATTGGTGCAGACAGATATTTCTGCGACCAGATTTCGATTTCAGTCTCTTCCACAGGAACCATCCACAAATAGGACCAGTTCAGCATTGGGTGTAGGAGTGTCCTTTAAGTCATTTCAGGGAGAAAAAAGAAAATTAGTCAGACACACACACATAATCATGCTCTTCACCATCCTCAGCAGTAGGTGATAAAGATGCAGGATTTAGAACAGGGCAGGGTATGAGAGAAATAGATGGATCAGAGAGAAGAGTAAGTTTATATTTAGTTAGATAGCAGTCAGGAGAGGTTGAGTTTTCATTTTAAGTAAGAGAGCTGATACAGAATGAGGGGTGGATACTTTAAGATCATAAGCGAACACCAGTGATTGCGCAAGGTCGTCTAGAGTGGTGGCAGCAGCCACCACCCTTAAACATTGTTGAAATCCCTTTGCAACAAAAAATCAAGTGCTGTACTATAGTAAGCTAATGGGCGATAGTTATCCCCATGTTTCTGTGCAAGCACTTCATAAGCAAATCCATTTCTTTCATGACAAAATAAAATGAAAGTCTTTCCATAATCCAGTAACCCTAAAGGTGGGGCAGTAGCTAAAGCTAGCTTTAAATTCTGAAATGATTTTTCCCTCTTTACTATCCCAAGGGAGGGGTTCTGGTGTATCATGTTTTAAAAGATTTGTCAAAGGTTTAGCAATTTCTGTATAGTTAGAAATCCACTGTCTGCGGTTTTCTTTCATACCTAAGAAAGATCTAGGCTGATGCTGAATAGCTGGACGTGGGGATGTAGCTATTGCCTCAGTGCAAGATGGTAACAGCTGCCTGCTACCCTGAGGTATCAGATGACGTACCTGAGAATGACCATAGCTATAACGTTTCTCACAACACCTTATGTCTTTTTTCTGCGGGGATAATTAAAAGATGGATTGTACCTTGCTGACCCTGCTGAAAAGAATTAGACACTATTAGTAAATCAATTGCATAACTCACTAACACAAATCACCTGGAAATTTCACATCCTCTAAATCCTTTTTTATAATTTGAGAAAATAATGGAGATTTAGTGTATCTCTGTGGGGTAACTTTGTCCATGTATACTGCTGCCCCTTATAAGTAAAGGCGAGCAGAAACTGACTTTCAGGGTGGATAGGTATAGAAAAGAATGCCGAACACAGATCTATCACAGAAAACTACTTTGCTGTAGGTGGTATGCAGTTCAGTATTGTTGCTGGATTTAGAACCACAGGAAAAGTTGGTAATACTACATTGTTTACAGCCCTCAGATCTTGCACAAACCTAGAAGTATCCATTCCTGGCTTTTTCACAAGGAGAATAGTACTACAAGAGCTTTTAGCTGGTACTGTTATTCCTTGTTGTATCAAGGGCTGAATTAGAGGTTTGATTCCCTGCTCTGCTTCTCGTTTCAGTGAATACTGCAGAACTCTAGAGAGAGGTTTGGATGGATTCAGTTTAATTTTTACTGGTTCTACAGATTTTAATATACCTACTTCATTAGCATGTTTAACCCATAAATTAGCAGGTACCTGCTGCAGCAATTTTTCAGAGGTCTGTATGCCTTCAACCGGCTGTTCCTCTGCTTCCACTAAGACTGCTAATACTTCCCCCGCCGATTCTGTTGGAACATCCAGATACACCCCTTTCTCGTGTACACTAAATAGTACAACCTAGTTTGCATAACAGGTCTCTCCCTAGCAAATTTACCAGTGCAGTAGTACTCAAAAGGAAAGAATGCCTTTCTTCAGTCAGCCCTAAAGAAATGGGTGTAGGTTCTGAAACAGGATACATAACAGTAGCATTTGATCTGATGCTGTCATTTTCCTTCATTCCTCAACCAGTGGGTTCGGATCATTTTTATAGCTTAGGATCCGACTGTTGAACTCCTCCCTTATCCATAATGCTCTTGTCCTCCAGATTACCTCAGATCTTGTTTGCTGCACTTCTAGCAAGCCGAGATTTTCTCTCTCAGAGCTCCTCATGGGTTGTGAGTGATTTAAATCAAACTTTATTATCTTTTACATATTATTTGTAGCCTCTCGCCTTCCTTAACCTTCTGCAAACCTTTTTTATAATTTTCGGTTTTCTTCGTTAGGTCTTTAGATACTTTCACACCTTCTGGTATTTATTTCCTTACCATTGTTGGCAGTTTTTCCTTTTCTGTTTCCTTTAAAAAAAAAAGTCTCAAACCTTTCTGTTCTGTTAATTAGTGTAGTTAAAATTGAACTATGTCTGACAAACCTGACAAGCCTGTTGGGTTCAAAAAATGCATTCCCTGTGGTCACAAGATTCATCACTCTGCACATAGGGAGTGCGTTTACTTTCTAGGGCCCAGTCATTTGGACGTAGCCTGTGATATCTGGGTTTCAATTCCTGTGCTCTGGTGGAATGCTGAAACAAACTTATCCTTATAGGTTCATAGGTAGGTACTAGGCAATTGGCCCTAGGGGCCTATACATGCCTAGTCATAGCGATTCCCCTGGCTATTGCTTCCCACAGATATTTTCCTGGACCCCTGTCTGTCAGGGCTACTGATGTGATCCCTGGGGTGAATTTCCTATATCCCATCCAATCGTCAAGGTTCCTTTTGAAGAGGGCCATTGAGGCACTCTGCCTGACATGTATGGGCAGCCTATTCCAGAGTATGGGGAGTCTCTGGGTCAGGAACCTATCCTTCCAGCATGTTCTTTTCATCGTGATGACAAGGTTAAGATCCCTGGAGCTTGTGGCTCGGAGGGATTGGGATTTCTTTAAATGTAGCATGTCCAACAACTCTGGGTTTGACATGGCCTTGTATGTTAGGCAGAGATCGCCTCTTGAGTAGGCGATATGCGACAGAGTATAGCTGGAGTTTCTTTAGATGGTCAGCATAAGTCATCTGCTTTAGGCCTGTGATTCTTTTTGTGAGGTATTTCTGCGGCCTTTATAGTTGTTGCAGATGTCTTGTGAGGTACATACCAAACAGGGCATTGTATTCTATAATGGGTCTAATGAGGGATGAGTACAGAGGGACAATGACCTCCTTTATTCTGGATGAAAAGCCCTTCGTGATGAGGTGTGCCACGTAGAAAGATTTTCTAACTGTTGTGGCTATGTGGTTATCAAAGGTGAGACCACTGTCCACCTGTGTCCCTAGGTCTCTTATCACACTTTCGATGTTTAATGTACAGCCACCTATATGGTAGTTCACAGGTACGTGGTCTTTCCCAAAGGGGACAACTATACATTTTTTGGCATTTAGCTTGAGCCTATGGCTCTGGCACCAGGCTTTTTCGGTAAGGCCCTTTTGTAATATATCCACATCATTTGGGGATTCAATAATGGCTTCCAGCTTAAATCATCTGTGAACTTTGTAAGCCAGAGTCCCTTAGTGTTGGCCTGTACTTCAGAGAATTAGATGCCAAACAAGAGTGGTCCCAGGAAAGAACCCTGCGGTACACCACTTGTCACGAGCTGGATTTGGAGTCGGCTACTTTTACAGTGTGTGTTCTGTCAGTAAGCCTAGCTTAGTAAGTTTATTTATGATTCTAGAGTGGGGGATAGTGTTGAAAGCCTTGGAGAAGTCCATGCAGGCTGTGTGAACCACCTTACCCTCATCCACGGCTCTGGAGACTGATTCGAAGAAGTCGATCAGGTTCAGGAGGCAAGATCGGCCCTTCACGAACACAAACTGGGTGGGGTCCAGTGTTTGATGGTTGCCATTGTCTTTGTTTATAAGTTCCATGATAATATGTTCCATGGCCTTGCAGATCAGGCTCGTCAGACTGATGGGACGGTAGTTCCTGGGATCCAAAATGGATTCCCCCTTGTGGAGTGGGTGAGTATAGCTGTGCGTCACTCTGTGGGCACGAAGCCTGAGGTGAGGCTATGATTAAACATAACACATAGGTGAGGTGCCAATTCATTTTGTAGTTCATGCATTACACAGCCCGGGATGTCATCTGGTCCCATGGATGCTGTATTTTTGACTTTGGAGAGTGCATTTTTTACCCGAGTGGCCGTGATTACTGGAATTTGGCATTCTTTCCATATTGGGTTTTCTTACTCTGTCTGCTTCTGTGGATGGTCTTTGTCAAGAATCAGGGGCTCAAATGCTTACAAGAAATCAAAAGGATCCCAGGGAGCACAGAAAATGTTCCTCTGCCTGCCCTTCTCCTAAAAAGGCTGCTGCTGAGCCACCAGCTAAGACTCTCAAACTGTCGGATCTGAGACAAACTTTGTCACCTTGTCGGTAGGCTTCTCTTCTTCCATCATAGACTCTGCTGAGATTGTTCAGCATCTGTGGGGGTTTTGTTGTTGCTGGCATCTTTTATGAAGGGTGACTGATGATTAGCTTCTTTAGCCTTCTGTCTTTGTCTTGCAGCCTGATGGTTTCTCAGTGCCATGTGCTGAGTCACTGTCCAGAAACTGGTAAAAGTGCCTCTGATGGCATTGATCTTGGCTGCTCTCGTAGCCTATTTCTTCGTCTCCAATTACCAATCTCCATGTCAGTGTGCAGACAGCTTTGTTTGGCCACTTTTACTGCTGTTGATACAATAGTTGGGCATTTTGATCTGTGTGTGTGTGTGTGTGTGTGTGTGTGTGTGTGTGTGTGTGTGTGTGTGCGCACTTTTGCTGTGCCATCATGTGGGGTTTATGCTGAATCCCAGTCCTTACAATGCTGTTGGCATTCATCATAGAGGTGGCAGATAGAAATGGGGCCCTCACTTTCCCAGTGGGAGTAAGGAGCAGGCCTGTGGCTGCTTCATTTTATTCTTCCTGGATATCCTGATGTCTTGAGTGAGTTCCAGTACCTGGGCTACAGGTAGATGGGAGGGGTCTGCCTGCGTACCACTTTATCCTTCCCAAGTTTCTGAGGAGTCAGAGCAGACATGAGGTGTGAAACAGTTTTGGACAGAATTGCCAGTCCATTGCAAGATGTGTATATATAAACTGTAGACATGGAGATTTTTAGGTTTGCTGTTTCACCTACCAGCATGTCTTCAGAAGATGGGAGGAAGCCAGGGACCCTGGAGCAAACTAGTGCAGATACAGAAAGGGCATGCAGACTGCACAGCATGCACCCACCTGAAACTGAGATGGAGACACCATTGTTAACTTTTTTTTTTTTTGTTAATAATTTGTAGAAGTTGCGATGTGTCACTAACAGCACCTGCTGATCATAATACTTATGTTTGTATCAGCAGTGATTCAATTTCTTTTACATGTGCATACTGAACACTTTCCAAAAAAAAAAAAAAAGAGTAGGGACTTTTTTTTCATTTGGTACTAATGTTCACAGCAATACAGTGGTCAGTACTGTCGCAGACTTATTCAGAGATGTGTCATCTGTAAAGTGTTTTATTTTACACCCATTCATGGATGTCCACTAATGTGTCCTACTATATTGCACTAATTCCTACATATTCATCTCATGGATATGTGCAGATTTGAAACCACAGTAAGGTTCAGTTGATGATGTGTATTATACTGTAGTGTGTTAAGGAGTAAGAGCTGTACCGTGTTTCGTGTGTGTGTGTGTGTGTGTGTGTGTGTGTGTGTGTGTGTGTGTGTGTGAGTTCATGCATATGCTGCACGTATATTAGTTTGTGTGTTTCTTGAGCATGGTGAGATCATTTAACTTTGTGGTTATTTTTGTGTGGTAGATCTGTAACCTCCTAACATTAGATTTATTTGCTTTTGATATTTTTCCACCAATGTGTTGGCAATAACTGTAGACTGGCGAACAAGAGAAGTGTTAAACTTTATAAACAAGAAGACAGCCTTTTCACACTGTAAAGCATACATTGGAAACAGCTTTGTAGAATATTTGTGCTGATGTTTACATGTCTATTACTAAACTGTGAATACTGTCATTTTTCAGACTGTAACTGCTGCTGTGTCAAAGCATAGTCTAAAACTTAATGGAACTAGGAGTTGTTAATGTAACTTGATTGCTGAAAAGTTGTCCCTTGCAGCAAGGCACTGACCTGTTTTGGTAGAGTTTTGTTTTCCTTTGTGTCTCTGCATAATAATTGTTTATGCAGATAGCAAATAAATCAGTGGTTTTATTTTGCCTTTCCCTTTCTTTTAGGTAGCGTTGGACATGATTAGCCCACAGACAGCTTTGCCTGTTTTGTGTCCACATCTTAAGCAAGGTGGGGTGTGTGCCGTCTACTTAGCAAAGTAAGTTTCAGTTTTATTCCACTTTCATGTTTTAAAACTTTCATCAAATTAAGGACAAGAGAGACTAGGTGACAAAAAATAATTAAAAAAAAGTGAGAGATTGAGAAGAAAGGGAAGAGAATAGAGACTTGAATTGTGCAGTTAGGAAAGGTTAATGCAGATCTGAACAGAGCTAACTTTGCTTTAAGAATGGTGAAGAATTGGAATTGAAGCGGGCAGGATTAATTTGAAGCAGAGAAGGTCCTTCTTCAAGTACTGGCACTTCTTCAGTCCTATGATTCCTCTTGGTAACACCTCTCTCCAGTTCGTTTCTTCCACATAAATCAAATCCTAAAACTGAAAGCAGTGACCCCTGGTTGGCATTTTTATTTTATTTTTTGCTATAGGCCTGCTTTTCAAAGATTGTGTTTAATTACTGTTTTCCATGTCATCTGCATCTGTACCGGTCTATGGAGTTTTCTTCCTACTTTTTTGCAAGCAGTCCCTTATCCCTTGTATTGGGCTTACATCCATCACGACCTCTCTTCAGTATGACTTCTAGTGCCTCAAAGTGAGTCTGCAACAAGCAAATGCTTCTTGACAACTGTCCCAGCATATGTTTATATTGTATACAGTCTGAACATTATTGTCTAGCTACCTGATTTATTTGGGTTGCAGTGATGCTATAAAATATTGTTGAAATGTCCTCATAAGTTTCCATGTAAGAGCGCTCTGCTAGAGCACCTCCTCACCCACTGATTTTTATCATTGTTCTGTCAGAAGGTCTAAAACAAGCCTTTCCTGTTTTGATAGGCAATATTCCAGAATAGGAGTATTTAGGTTTTGAAAAGTCTGATATTTTCCTCAGAAGGGACAATTCCTTGAGCTCCAAATGTATTTTTGGATTTCTTCTGTGCTTGCCACCACTTCATCTTCTCAGGATTTTGGTCACCCAGGCTCCTGGTGCTAACATTGCTAAGGAACCTACAGAATAACCCCTTATTCTGTTCTTAAGGTTTCTTTTTTAATGATTATAGAATTTGCTGTAGTGGACTTGCATATAGTTCTTGCTTCCCTGCTTCCTTCCATCTGCCTATTAGGCCTTCTTGTTCTTTCATTAGGCATTCTTTCTTGTTTTCTTCTGTTGGTTGTAATTTGTTGGTAGCTACCATTAAAAATGATAGGTGAATACCCATCCCCAGCCATCTTACCAGTCCCCCATAGTTCATGGCTCCAAGGGATCGTTTACTTCACTTCACACAGATGGCCTTAGTTTGTTTACCAGCTGTGGGTGAACCTTTCATCAGCTGTCCTAATGGCAGCCCTGATGTATGCTGCAAAGACATCTGATGTTGCATGTCTGTTTTTATGTGCCACTGATATTGGTGGACCAGGATGTTAGTAGACACAGCTTTACCCTACTCAGTCAATCTTTTGTATGCCTGCCTTCCTTTCATCATCCTGTCTGGTGTCAGTGTGTTCAGTATCTATACAACTTTCTTCAGTGGCTCTTGGCACTGCTGTTCCAGATGTCAGTTATTCATAGGATCATAGGAAGTTACTAGGCTATTGGCCCTGTGGCCCTTACAAGCCTAGCCAAGAATATAGCCCATGTTCCAACAAGTCAGCACCCTATGCCACTCTCCAACAGGGAACACAACTGGAATCCCAGGGGTGTATTTTCTGTTCCCCATCCAGTTATCCAGGTTGCTCTTAAAAAGGGTTAATGAGGTACTCTGCTTTATGTGGAGAGGGAGTCTATTCCATATTGATGTCACAGACAAGGTTGATGTGCGTGCGGGTTACTCAAGTGGAGCTTGATTTGCGGATATGCAGCAGTCCCATCAGGGCAGGGTCTGAGGTTGCTTTGTATGCCAGACAGAGGTCACCTCTGAGGAGTCTGTAGGAGACTGAGTAGAGGGACAGGGCTTTTAGCCTATCTGTGTAGGGGTAGATGTTTGAGACCCTGGATTCTCCTGGTGAGGAACTTCTGTGGTCTCTCCAGCTGCTGCATGTGCTTTGTGAGGTACATGCTGAAAGGGGCATTGTACTCCATAATGTGTCTTATAAGGGAAGAATACAGGGATGTTATGACCACCTTATCTCTGGATGAGATACCCTTACTAATGAGGTGGGGCATGTCAAAAGCTTTCCGTACGCAATATGGTGGTCAAAAGCCAGTTTGCTAACAACCTGGGTGCCCAAGTACCTCAACTGATTGCGTGCTTAGTGCCTTATTATCAGTGTGATAATTTGTGAGGACATCACTCTCCCTAAAAGGGATGATGCATTTTTTGGCATTCAGTTTGAGGCCATGTTTCTGGCACCAGTCATTTGTTTGGGTGAGACCCTCTTGGAGGATGTCCACATCATCAGGGGAATTGGTGACAGCACCCAGCTTGCAGTCATCTGCGAACTTGGTCAGCCATAGCCGACTAGATTTGGCCTGCACCTCTGAGAAGTATATCCTAAACAGTAGAGGCCCAAAGACCGATCCCTGGGGTACACCACTTGTTATGGGTTTACTACTTGAGGTGGCTTCCCCTATTGTGACTAGGTGGGTTCTATCAGTGAGCTAGTTTGCTACACATCTGGTAACATACGGATTGATGCCTAGTTGAGAGAATTTATTATACCCGAGTGGGAAATGGTATCAAAGGCCTTGGCCAGGTCAAGGTAGGCAGTGTGCACAGTCTTCCCCTCATCTATGACCTATTCAGTGTATGCATTTCTTGCCTGAACTATTGTAGGTCCTCCAGTCTAGATCATTTTGTTTGTACCCCAGCACAGTGCTAGTGTGGTATTGTCAAGTTGCCATGTCCCCACCTTTGCCTTTATCTTTTCCTTTGAGATATTGTTTACTTGTCTTTCAGCTGGCTGTCTTGACTCATGAGGTGCAAGAGACATGCGTACAGAACGCTGCTACAAGCTGCTTATTGTTCCTCCCACTGAGGGTGTTGGCATTAAGAAAAGAGAAGTCCCATCCACCTTCCCCTTCCAATGACCCTGAATTTGGAGAATTGATGTAGCTTGTGCAGCAGAGGGGTGGTTGGCCTTCGGAATACAATTCTTCCCCTTTCTCTTCCAGCATGGGCTTCAGCAGGCATGTCCTATCTCTCAGCTGTCCTCATGAGTGGTGTGTGCTACCTATAGTCAGCATTTTTAAAGATAAGAACACTGTTGCTTCTGAGAATCTGGATTCTGTGCCCCCAGTGCTTAAAAAGGGTGGCTGTCAAACCTGATGATATTATTTCAGGTGCAGACCCTAAGAGAGGGATACCACTCCTCAGAGCCCAGATATCCATCCCCAGATATGAAATCAAAGGTGATGAATCTATTGGGGTAGTTGGTCTGTTCATCCTCCACTATATCTTTGAAGAACCTAAATTTTCTTGCACACACAATGCATTTTCAGCGAGCCGTTGTCATTAAATTCCAGCATATGTCAGAGCCCTGACAACTTGTTGAAAGAGGAGATCAAAGCTCAGGTCTGTACAATTTCTTATATCAGCAACCTTAAGTTCAGCATGGCTTACCCCAAACAAAAAAGACCACAGTGAAGAACTTCTTTAAAGCAAACTTCACACTACTCAAGACTGGTGTGGTATCCTTCAAGGCCCCTGAGTCAGTGGAAACCACAACCCAGGCTGTGGAAGCCCTTACAAATGCCTTCTATGAACACCTCCAGGACTGCATGGATCAGGCAATCCCAAATAAAACCAAGACTCTTTCCACAAAGGGCAAACGTCCAGTCTGGTGGACCCCAGCCATTAACAAACTTTACAATAAGAGGAGAAAGCTATTACATGATAGAACAAAATCCATAAAAGAGAAGTCACCCCTGATCATTATTAGTAAAAAAATACGAGCACTCATAAAATCAACTAAGGCCAATTTTGAGAGAAAAATTGCCATGGATTCAAAGGACAATCATAAGGCCTTTTTCGGCTATGTTAGGAACCTGGGTGGAAACTCCCAGATATGCTCAGAATTAGTCCAAAACGATACAAAAATCACTGAACCCACAGACATTGCCAACATACTGGCAGACAGGTTCAGTGCAAACTTCACCCCCCTCTCCCCCCCCTAAAGGAGAGAGAACTATCCCAGCGGAGTGTAGCCTCCCAGACATCTCAAATGCGCAGGTGAAAGCTGCTCTCTCTAAAGCTAAAAACACAGCATCAGTGGGACCGGATGGTGTCCCCGGCTGTGTGCTACACGAGCTAAATGAGGAATTAAACCCGCACATAAGGCAGCTGTTTAATCTCAGCCTTACCACAGGATACGTGCCCAAGGAGTGGCGTACGGCAACTGTGGTCCCACTCCACAAAGGCGGTACCTCTACGGACCCTGGTAATTACCGCCCCATAAGCTTAACAAGTCTAGTCTGCAAAGCTATGGAGAGGATCATAATGGAGCTCATAAACAAAGATATAGGGGACTTGCAGACATTGGACCCAACCCAGTTTGGCTTCGTCAAGGGCAGATCATGCCTTTTGAACTTGGTCGACTTCTTTGAAACAGTCACCAAGGCCATTGATGAGGGAAAGGCAGTCCATACAGCCTACCTTGACCTTGCAAAGGCTTTCGACACAATACCCCACTTGGGTATTGTAGAAAAACTTACCAGCTTAAATATAAACCCATATGTCACAAGATGGGTTGCAAACTGGCTTAAGGACAGAACCCACAGGGTTAGAGTTGCTGGCGCTATGTCAGACTCCAAGTCGGTCACAAGTGGTGTCCCACAGGGCTCGGTCCTTGGCCCCCTTTTGTTCGGCATCTACATCTCAGAAGTACAGGCCAACATGGGAGGACTTTGGCTGACAAAGTTTGCAGACGACTGCAAACTGGGCGCCATAGTGGAAAGTGCATCGGACATGGATATCCTTCAGAAGGGACTCACGGAAACAGATAGCTGGTGCCAGAGCCATGGCCTGAAGTTAAACGCCAAAAAATGTATAGTCATACCCTTCGGGAAAAACAAGGTAACCCCAAGCTACCATATTGGTGGCAATCCACTAAGCACAGAAGAGGTTATCAGGGACCTGGGGACCCAGGTTGACAGTGGCCTTTCTTTTTACACTCACGTTGCTAAAGTGGTTAGAAAGACCTTCTACATTGCCCACCTGATCATGAAGGGATTCACATCCAGATCTAGTGAGGTCATTGCTCCCCTGTACTCTTTACTTATCAGACCAATGATCGAGTACAATGCCCCATTCAGGATGTATCTCACCCGACATCTGCAGCAATTGGAGAGACCCCAAAAGTTCCTCACCAAAAGGATAAAGGGACTCCAAAATCTGTCATATGCTGCCAGATTGAAGAAACTCCAGCTCTATTCAGTCGCATACCGTCTGCTCAGAGGTGACATGTGCCTGACATACAAGGCCATGTCCAACCCGGAATTAATGGACATGCTCCACCTCAAAAAATCCAAATCCACCAAAACCACTAGAGCAAGCGACTTAAACCTTAGCACGGATATAAATAGGACGTGCTGGAGGGATAGATTTATCACTCGGAGACTCGCTATGCTGTGGAATAAAATCCCGGTCCATGTGAGGCAGAGCACCTCGCTGGCTCTGTTCAAAAGAAATCTTGACCTGTGGATGGGAGATCATAGGTTTACCCCGGGAATCATCTCTGTGTCACTGCTGGACAGAGGCACAACAAACTAATGGGCACAGTATTTTTTCATATAAGGGGTGGCGTAAGCCACAAAACTTTGGGCTAGGCTTATAAATGCCTTGGGGCAGATAGCCTAGTATAAACCTATGAACCTATAATGCTAACAACATGTTCTTGCCATTTGATTCTAATTTAAGATTTGTTTTGTTCTTGATCCCATCTTGCATTCTGGTCCTACTGCTCGTTTGACTCATTTGTTCCCTAGAGGTGATAGCTCTATGGCCTATTTATACTTTCAGGGTAATGAATGAGCCTGGAGTGGGAGCCATCATCCATTTGTCAGGTTTTCAACCCCCATCCCACTGTCTAACTCATCCTCAGCAGTTTGCAAGTTTTGCGATTGCTACTTGCACAGTAAAACCGTAGTGTTGACGTGCTAGACTCATTTCTTTGGCTGTGTATGTACACTTTTGCAGGTGTCACTATTGCAGTGAGCCAAGTTACCACTTTGCCCTCAGGACTGGTAAATTGGCACTGGCTGTTCGCTCCTATCCTCTTCCCACCCAGTCATTCCAGCACCAGTGCCACTGGTCTAGCATGGGTTATTTGGGGTCAGAATCAGGGCTTCATCCCTCTTTGTCACAGGGTTGGGGTAAAAATTGATGTACTTACTCCTTAAGGGTATGAAAGAGAGCGAACTGACCCTTAGTGCTGTAAGGATAAAATTTCACTTTGCACACTATTTTCCAGAATGAAGAAGAGTTGGTATCTTCTGGTTGTGGATTACCTTACATTCCCAAGGGCAGGAGGCAGCAAGTATGCAACAGTCTTTTCCCGTGACTGCTTGATGGAGTTACTGGCCCAAAGGCTGGAGTCACCAGTGGTTTTAACAGGGCTGTGGTCTGCCTTATGGTAATTTGTATCACTCCTCTCTCAGTTGCCTTTCACTGGAGGCAGACAGGAAGTAGGTCCCACCATGGTGAAAGATCTCTAAGGTAGCATGGACCAGAGATATATTGTCACGCAAGGCACCATGCCCCTGCTTTTAAATGTTTAATTTCCCAAGCTCCTTTTTACACTTACCAAGGGGATGGTGAAGCTCAAAAAGGCCCCGGTGGTTGTTAGCTTAGTACACACCTATGAACCTAAGCAGTGAAACTACTCTGTCCTCGTATTCCATCTCTGTCCCTGCCCAAGCATTCAACCCTATCACAGTTTCCTGTAAGGAGGGTGATGCACAAGCTTCTCATAAAAGAAGATATGCAAAAGTTTGTTCAGACAAGTAAGGGCTTGTATATTATTACAGAATGTTCTGTTAACCTGAAAAGGCTAGATGTTGATCTCAGCAGCCTAAGCCCACTCTTTCCCAAAGAACCCCTTAGCAAGGCATTCGTCATTCAGTCCTCCCATGCTAAACCAAGACAAAGTTGAATACACTCTTTAGATTTCCAGTACACTGATCACAGTATGAAGAGGACATGAACTTTGCAGATGACTGCAAGCTAGGATCAGTCATTGAATCCCCAAATGACTTTGGCATCCTGCAGGAAGGTTTGCCTCAAATAAATAACTTATGGCAATGCATTATTGTATCCTTTGGGTAGTCAACTACCCCAGGGGACTACTGCATTGACAATGCACTCCTAAGAGCTGACCCAGTTCGTCATTTGGGAACTTACATGGCCAGTGACCTAACTTTTGACTAACTTGTCTGTTGTTGCAAGAAAGTACTTCTGTATTGCACAGCTTATAAACAAAGGGATCTGATGTTATTCTTTTCATTCTTCTTCACTAATGGGTCTCTGATCCGATATCAGATCCGACCTGGCCATCCCCACAGCATCTTGCTCCTTCCTGTACCCATAATGCACCATATGTTCCTCAACTCCCCAGATCTTGTTTGCCACTCTTTGCATCCATATGTGGTTCCAGTCTCAAGCTAGTGGTGTTTTTTTTTTTTTTTTTGAGAGAGAGACAAGTGAAAAGTTTCTTTTTATTAACAATTATTAGCATCTTAAAACTTCTTTTCTATTTAACTTCCCTGTTTAGTCATCAAAGTGTTAGGGATATTAGAGTTTCCCTTTCTTCTTTCACTTCTTTCATGCCATTAACACTCTTTTATTTAAAAAAAAAAAGGTTTTCTGGTTAAAGCTTTTGCTACTTGTTAGTTAACTAGTGTATATAGTTGTTTTGACTTTACAGTCACTAATAGTAGTTGTTATTTTTTGTGTTATTACCGTGTGTGCTGGTGTGACCTGTAATGTCTGAGAAACCAACTGGGTTCGAGAGATGCACTTCTTGTGGGCACAAGATGTCTAACTCGGATGCCCAATGCTTAGGCCCAGAACATTTAGATGTGGAGTGTGTTGTGTGTGCAGCTTTCAATCCCTGAGCTTTAGGTGACTGCAGAAACAAGCTCATTTTAAAGGGCTTGTTGCATGCATCCTCCACTTCTGGGGCTCAAGCACCCCCCCCCCCCACACACACTTAAACATGCTGGTTCCAAGCACTCCTTTTCACCTTCTTCGGGGGGAGTTAGATCATGGTAGGAAAAAGTCTAAGGTCACTGATCAGACTGCATCGGATCCGAGCACCTCTAGTAAATCTTCAGATCTCAAAAGATTTCTTCGGATCAGTCAGCTGTGGCTCCTAGACTTCGTGGCAAGCATTGGATCCGAAGGATTGGTCGGATCTGTCTTCCTCAGATGTCCTTCAAGGATGCATCTGCAGTCATAACATATGGGTTGTCCTGCCTCAGGCAGCCCTTCGGTCGGCCGGATTCCAAAGTCTGGGTCTGGCCTCGGCTGATGTCGCACTTTCCCCGACGTCAGAGCTTCTGGGGTATAAAGGCATCAGCCGACGCCATTTTCCTCAGTCTTTCTTGCCACGTGGTGCCCGAAGCAGAAGCTGTTCGCAAGTGCCGGTCGGTCAGATCCAGAGATTTCAGCTACCAAAGACTTCGAAAAAAGCTAAGTACCCCGTTGGGGACTCTTTCTTGCCTCAGCCGATGTCAGACAAAGTCAATAATTGTTTAACTTGTGGGAAACAAATACCTCATAAGGATTTCCATTCTTACTGCCTTCCTTGCTTAGGCCCAGACCACGACGTATCATCTTGTTTAGCCTGTGCCTCCTTCAACCGACGGACTCTTAGATGTCGGTCGGAGTTTGCAGAGGAATTTTTTGGAACCGCTTTTGCTTATAAAATGCCGTCTGAGACTCCGACTTCGCATATGGTCAAAAAACGCAAGGAAAAGGACCGACACTCGCGGCCCGCGGTTTCGGCTGAAACCACGGCTAGGTCTACCACAAGTGTCTCGGTTTCGACTGAAACAGAGTCCACAGTTATTACTACTACCAAAACCATACCTCCGATCACCGAGGCCAGAGGGGCCCCGGCTGAGTCGGCTTCAGAACTCCCTACCGAAGCTAGTGCTCAAGAATTGTCCGACACCATACCTTTGGACATTTCTACCCCTGCACGAGGGGCAGCTAGGCCCCCAGCTTCTATGTCTATTAAGGCCTTCTCCAGGGCTAAAGCTGCCAAACTTTCAAAAGCTTTGCCTGCCAAATCTACTTCCCAGAGGCCTTCATCTAGTTCTCAAATTCTCAGTCTTGCTGAGGACCTTATATCCTTAATTAGGGGTTCCCAATCTCACCCAGACAGGGCCTCCCAACCTCCTCCAGACAAAAGGCCCAGGACTGATCCCTCTGAACCTCTCTCCTCAGATTACTCCACGGATGGATCTGATTTGTCAGACCATCAGGAAGGGGCCTACTCACCTTATGAGGATTCATATGCAGAAGATTCTATTCCTTCGGCCTCCCCACCTGAAGAATTTTCCTTTGGGGAGACTTTACACTCCATGAGGGAGCACTTTTAATGGCAGGGTCAGGATTTCTCTGATTCTAGAAAAAGATTAAGGACCTTTTTGCATTTGCCCCAGCATAGGCCCTTAGCCATACCACCTGTTCTAACTGTAATTGATGATGTGTACAATGATGTCAGTACTGCACCTGATTCTCTTCCCCCAGCCCCTGCCAAACCTGACAGATATTACAGGGTCCCGGATTCTCATTTCCACCTGTATAAAGCCCATGCTGCAGACCCAGAAACTATTTCTCAGGGCCCTAAAGGGGTTGCAGCTGCTACTGCCAAAAATCCCCTACCCTCTGAAAGAGAGTCTAGAGCAGTTGTGTCCAACCCGCGGCCCGTGGGCCGCATGCGGCCCTCAGAGCTCTTCCATGCGGCCCGCGACCTGTTAAGTACCCGTTAAGAACGGTTAAGTAGTAATTAAACTTTTTTTTCCGTGTGTTTTCACGTCCGCGTCCTTTAGCTTTTGTGCGCATGCGCTACAGTACTTGTTTCCCTTTTTTTTCATGCCAGCGTCTTTCAGCTGGTCTGCGCATGCGCCAAAGCACCGTCCGGTCGTTTTTTGCGTCGCTAGATACATTCGTGATAAACAGCTTGAAGGAAGAGGATTGTGATCGCGCTAAGGGGATTATTATATTTATTAATTTAATTAATACATACACTGACTACACATCTCCTGCAGTAACAGGTAAGTCGTTAGAGTAGACCTTATTTTGTTAATAGCAGATTAATGGAAAAGCTCCTAAAATAGGTTCAGTTTAATTCTAGTTCAGTAAAAATCAGGTCAAATGAAAGTAACTCAAGAGCTAAAGCTAGTTTTAGGAAATTAATGTCATTAATTAAAAAGAGATGCACTATTAATATCATTATGTATTGTATGTGTATGTAAAACAGATGTTAGATTTGCTCTAGTTCTAATAGGAATTTAAATTTGTGCATGTCTGAAAAGTTACATGCCTTTTAGTTCACTGGGCTGATCAAATTCTATTGTCACTAAAGTTTGCTAAACTAATGAATTTATGTAGTCTTATTTGTGTGTGTGTGTGTGTGTGTGGTTTGATGGGAAAGGGTACCTGTTGAATAGTCATTATTCTCACAGCAAATGATAGTTCTTCATCTATCCTGTAAAAGTGACTTTGAAAACTTATTTACCATATCATACCCATTTAAGCAATATTGTACCACATTGCTTGTAGTCAGGATTTTTAGCTGCAGCAATATATATATATATATTTGAAAGAATTAAAGCAATCTGTAAGCTGACATGTCTAAGTCTTGTATAAACACAGTACTGTACATCCACTGAAAGTGCAGTTTTCAGCTAATACAGTACAGCTGTTATAATTTTTAAATATTTTAAAACTCCAGTATCCACTGATGCAAAATGGCTGGTGCATTACAAAGTTTGCAAAACTGGATTACTGGTAGACAGATAAGGCAGTGCATGGATCCTGCACTGCAGCGTTCCACTCTGAGTGTAAATGTAGCCCTGCACTACCACTGCTGGCGTTGTGTGTGTGTGCGTGTGCGCAGCGCACATACACACACACAAACACAAACACACAAAATGGACTTCACCGCGTGCCAAGATTGATTCCAATTAAGTCTCGTGCGAGAGTGCAAAATGTTGTACAGCTGAAAACATTTAGGACCCACATGGTGCTGCACAGTGGCAACGCAAGGAAAAGCATATCCTATCTAATCAGAACTGAGGAAAGCGAACTGTTTTTAAATATAACTGGGGGGATGTAATGACAGAATGCTCATCAGAAGCTTAAAGTCTGGCACTATCCACTTGCACTGCTGTGTGTTACTCCACTAAGCAACATTTGAGACTTGAGTTATGCAAGTTAATGAATGGCAGCTGGCAATAGGTGCTGAATATGTTGTTGTTGTTGTGTCTTTTAGGCGGCTTATCCCGGTTAGGGGTCGCCACAGTGGAACTCGTCCGCTAATATAACAATTTAAAAATGTTCATTCTTGCTGAATTTGTAGTTCTGATGGCTGCGAACTGTTAGCTATGGCAGCCAATTAGTTTTCAAGTAGTCTACAGGGGGAATCACTCTGCTAGCTGTTTTCAGAGGCACATATGCATGCCATTATGAAAAGGAGGAATATGTTGTACTTGTATCATTTTATTACTGCATATTTAACAACACTGGAGCTTAATGGTTCTTAGGGGCAACATTTTATTCCTCCTAAAATTCATTTTATGAGACTTCTGTAAAATAAATACACATTTAGTATATTTTTGGTGTTTTTTTTTTTTTTTTTTACAAATAAGCTTTGATGTAGTTACAGATGTTAGATTTAACTGTTTTTTTTAATAATTAGAATGAGATATTGAATTTTAGGGTAAATATTATGCATTTATTAATTTATTGATTGAATACAGCCAGGGGCCAGCCTCCGCTTAGCTTTTTTTTTGATTAGCCCATACCCTGGCATATGGGCCAATCAAAAACAACTAAATACGGAGCTACTTCTCTGCTTCTGTATGAAAGACCTTTTTTTTTTTTTTTTTTTTTTGGTCCTCACTTGCCGTCGGCCCCCAGACCATTTCTGTTGACTCAATGCGGCCCTTACAACTGAAAAGGTTGGACACCCCTGGTCTAGAGCATTAGAGAGATGGGGAAAAAAGGTTTATACATCTGCTACTCTTTCTGCCAGGGCATTAAACTGTCAATTCCATATGATACAGTACCAAGAATTTTTGTTAGATCAGCTGAATAAGAAGCTTTCCTCTCCTGAACCTTTAGACCGTAAATCCCTTCAGGATTTGTACACAACTCTCAGCAGGTCAGTAACCATTTCTTAAAATGTGGCTATGATGCACTGGAGGCTTCATTTAGATCAGCTATGACTGGGGCAGTAATTCGTAGGCATGCCTGGCTGAAGGAGTAATCTTTGCCAGACCATGTCAAGGCTAAACTCCTCGATGCTCCAATGGAGAAACAAAATCTATTTGGCTCCCCTGCACAGGGGATTCTAAAGAAGGTGGAAGAAAAAGCAAAATCTGTGCAAACAGTAAAGGAATTCCTGCAGGTCCAACCTCCGAGGTTCAGCAGAAACTGGCCTACAAAGAATTGGTCCTTTCCAGACACCTCCAGAGCACAGAGGGGCAGGAACAGACGCCCTAGAGGCAGAGGTCAATCAAAGGGTGCCTACAGGGGCCGTCAGTGGCAGCCTGCCAACCAGAGGAGTAGTGCCACAGCTACAACTACAACCACTACCACAGGACAGACCCAATGACTTGACTCTGATTCCGCCTACCAGGGATCAACTGGAAGCTCCCTTGGGCGGAAAGCTGTCTTTATTCTCGAAAAACTGGCATTTCATTACAAAGGATACATGGATATTGCAAACAATAGACAAAGGATACAGGTTTCACTTCCACACTTTGCCAAAAAGGGGCGGAATGCCAAACCTTCCACCAAACCAGAAGGCAGAGGCTTTAAGACAAATCAGCAATTTACTTCAGATGAAAGCTATAGAAAGGGTACCATCTATAGAACAAGGCCAAGGATTTTACTCCAGATTATTCCTGGTACCAAGAAAAGAAAACCAATGGAGGCCTATTCTCGATCTGTCCGCACTAAACACATATCTCATTGTGCCAAAAATCAAAATGCTGACCCTACAGCAACTTCTTCCCATGTTGGGCAAGGAGTCTTGGCTGGTGACTCTAGATCTCAAGGAGGCATACCTGCACGTCCCTATCCGACCAGATTGCAGAAGACACCTCAGATTTCTTGCAGGATCAGAGCATTATCAGTTCTCAGCATTGCCCTTTGGCTTATCTACTGCGCCCAGAGTATTCACGAAATGCCTGGCATCAGTAATTGCACATTGCAGACTTCAGGGAATTCAAATTTATCCATACCTGGACGACTGCCTAATACAAGCGGACAACAAGAAAAAATTGTTAAAGGACTTGGCCTATGTCATACACCTGCTACAGGCCTTGGGATACACAGTCAACATCCAAAAGTCAAGACTAGTGCCATCCCAAAGGGTAACCTTTTTGGGTGCGGATCTGGACACAATCACTCAGATGGCTTTTCTCACAGAAGAAAAACAAAAACAACTTCCAGATTATTTCATGATTTTGACAAGACAAACTCAGCGTACTGCAAGGAAAGTCCTACAGGTCCTGGGTTACATGGCATCCTGCATAATCTTGATTCCACATGCCAGGCTGCATATGAGGAAATTGCAATGGTACCTAAGGAATGTATGGTCTCAACACAGTCACAGTCTAGAAACCATGATACCAATCATTCCATGCCTTCAAAAGGAATTCCTGTGGTGGGCTCAGGCCTGCCAGTCCAACAAAGGGTTGCCTTTCAACAAACCAAAAACAAGGCAGACCATCACCATGGACGCCTCGGACCGAGGATGGGGAGCACACATGGAGGACAAATGTATCCAAGGCCTATGGCCTCAAGGGCAGCTAAGCATGCACATAAACCAAAAGGAATGCTGGCAGTGAGGCATGCAATCAAGGCTTTCAAACCATTCCTCCAGCAAGGACATCTGTTAATAAGGACAGACAACACCACGGTCATGTGGTGCATAAACAAACAAGGAGGCACACATTCCTACCCTCTATGCCGGATGGCAATGAATCTGTGGAACCTATGCCTGAATCTCAATATCCAGCTGCAGGCCAAATTCGTACCAGGAAAAGAGAATTCACTAGCAGACAGCTTAAGCAGAACTACCATGGATGCACATGAATGGATGCTGCATCCAGACATCTTTAAACTCATAACAAAGAAATGGGGAATGCCAGAGATAGATCTGTTCGCCTCCCCACTCAACCACCAACTGAAGAAATTCTGCTCAAGGACATACCACCCACAAGCCTGGAGGGTGGACTCTCTCTCTTTCAGCTGGAATGCCCTAACAGTATATGCCTTTCCACCTCTCCCATTGATGTGTACAAGGTTCTACTGAAGATCAGGGAGGAACAGCCAAAGGTGATACTAATAGCTCTGGACTGGCCAAGACAACACTGGTATCCGCTACTGAGAAGCATCTCTCAGGCGAACTCATGGCCTCTTCCCCTATGGCCTCTTCTTCTAACGCAGAACAATTTCAAGACCCTGCATCCAAACTTGAAAACATTGCAACTAACTGCCTGGAAAATTCCTTAAAACCAAACTGTTTTATCTCAGAGGGTGAAGGACATTATCCTGGAGGCTCGCAGACCTTCCACAAGGAAGACATACTCAGCTAAATGGAAGAGATTTCTCATTTGGAGCACATCAAAGGGCACAGATGTCACAGTGGCAAACCTAGCACGCATCCTAGAATACTTAGCAGAATTGTTCCACAATGGCCTGTCTTATTCTTCCATTAAGATTCATGCTTCAGCAATTTCAGCAGAATACAATATGGATCCACCTATCTTCTCTCACCCTCTTCTCAGACAATTTTTGAGAGGGATCAAAAATGTTAAACCTCCAAGGAGACCCCTTCTACCTACATGGGATCTCAATTTTGTGCTGGAAAAATTGACACTACCTCCTTTTGAACCAGCAGCATCAGCAGACCTACAGTTTTTATCTTGGAAAACTGCTTTTCTTCTGGCAATCACTTCAGCAAGAAGAGTATCCGAGTTACAGGCATTAATGGCAGTGCAGCCTTTTCTTATTTTCCACCAGGATAGAGTGTCACTGAGAACCAATCCTACTTTCATGCCAAAGGTGGTATCCAGGGTATCCTTGAACCAAGCTATTCATTTGCCTACGTTCTTCCCTAACCCACAGAACAAAGGAGGAAAAACTTTTGCACACCTTGGATATACACAGACAACTATGCTACTATCTGGACAGAACTAAAACCAACAGAAAAACTGACCAACTTTTTGTAGCATATGCAACTGGGGTGCAAGGAAGAGCAATTTCCAAACAGACAATTTCAAAATGGATAGGAAATTGCATTCGCTTTTGCTACTCCTTTCATGGAAAGACATCTCCTGAAAATATCAGGCCTCATTCCACAAGGGCCACAGCCACCACTACAGCTTTCCTACGAGGGGTGGCTACCAAGGACATTTTAGAAGCTGCTACTTGGAGCTCCGTGCATACATTTGCCAAGCATTAAAATCTACCTTTATACTCCAGATCCTGAGCAGGGTTTGCAAATGCAGTTTTGCAGGGGATCTTAACTACACCATCCTTCTCTTAGTACCTCCTCCCCCAGTTTGGCTATGGTATTCTACCCATATGTTATGACTGCAGATGCATCCTTGAAGGACATAGTACAGTTTTGTACCTACCATAAATGTAGATGTCCGATAGGTATGCATCTGCAGTCAGGATTACCCACCCTCCTTCCCCTCTGTGGTATTCCTAGTGTGCTTACCCCTCTTTCAGCTAGCTGGGGGAATCTATTATGGTGTATTTGTTTGTTTGTATATATATGTATATAATTTGCTACTGTTTGGAACTTTTCAGCATTTATCCAAATTTAGCCTTCCTAGAGGGCACCTGGCATCTGGGGCAAGAAACACTGAGGAAAATGGCGTCGGCTGATACCTTTATACCCCAGAAGCTCTGACGTCGGGGAAAGTGCAACATCAGCCGAGGCCAGACCCAGACTTTGGAATCCGGCCGACCGAAGGGCTGCCTGAGGCAGGACAACCCATATGTTATGACTGCAGATGCATACCTATCGGACATCTACATTTATGGTAGGTACAAAACTGTACTTTCTGAACACCTCTAAGACTACTACGGATAATATAATTATATCAGGACCCCCCTTTCCCGGCACCACCTCTTCGGATCTCAGGGCTTCAGATCCGATGGTTAGGAGCCTGACATCGACCTTCCAAGTGGAACCGATATTCCAGCTCTTCTCTCGAAGGGCCTGCATACCCCTTCCAAATCAAGACATGCATCTTTGGCTTCTTCCATGTCTTCGCAAAGCTTCACCAAGGCCAATATGGACAGAATGATGCAGAAGTTCCTCAGGGCGTAGATCTAGTAATTGTATACAATTCAACAGTGGACATCCATTCAGCATGAAACATGATGTAAAGGAACAAGTTATTACAACATCTAGACTTACAACCAGTGACAGTGAGGTTAATAATAGTATTGATTTTTTTTAAGCATTTGTTCGTAGACAAGGATTTTCTAGTGAATACAGTTGAATGTATTACTGAAGTAAATTAAAGGAGATAAGAAATATTTGTATTTATTTTACTGTAAAGGAAAACTTTGTACTAAGATTGTGACAGACTAAAAAGTTCACAAGGTCTTTTTATTAGTCTGACAGTAGACAGTAATAGTATTAGTGTTACAAGACAACTGGAAAATCATACAGGGTAATGATAGCTTGTTTACATTTGTTGCCCATGTTCCAAAATTTATTTTTAAGAAGAATAACAGTTATAAAGATTTGTTGGAATTTGCTTGTGCCTCTTATACAACTAATCATAATGTCACATTGAATGAGGGAATGTTTAAATTTGGCAGTTGCAAATTGTGTACATTTATTTGTAGAAGTACTTATCTTAATTTGCCTTCTTTGAATAGGACTTTCGGAGCAAGGAAGTCATTAAAGCTGTAATTCTGTGGGTTTAGTTTATGTTGCTATCTGCCCCACTTATGGTTATGTTGGGAAAACTATCAGAAAGTTTATCAAATGTAATTACGAACATTTGTATTCTACTTAAGTTAAATATAATAATGCCTGGTATAAAAATTCTATTGTTTTTTTTCATCTTTCAAAAATTTTTTTAGTATTGATCATGTTTGTTTGAACATTACAGTGGTGATATTGACAGTGCTTTATTAACGAGGGAAATGTATTGGCAAATTCTTTTGAATTTTGCTATAGCGCCTGGTATTAACAAACATTTAAACTTTCTGTCCCTGAAGCTCATTCTTTGAGATTAACTATTTTGTAGAATTATTTTGTAGAAGTATTTTTTCATCTATTCATTTTATACGTTATTTAATGTAATAGTTTTGTTTTGTGTGTATATATTTATTGTAATTTAATTTATTTTTATGTAAATATTTTTAGGTGTCATGTGATGTAATTAATTTACATTTGGTATAAAAAAGGGAAGTGATATAGGGCTGGCTTTTTGTTCTGAGAAAGTATTTAGTAATTTAAAAAGTAAAGCGCTAAACAAGTTCAATAAAGGTGCCTGGTCTAGCCTTCATTCAGTGTGTTTTTAGTGCTGGATTTGACTCTATGCTGTGTGTAGTTGTTTTTTTAACTAGTAAAATACTTTGCCAACATGCTGCATCACTTGGCAGTGCTAGTTATCTTGTATTACTGTGTGTAAAAGCGTATAATGAAGGTAAGTGATGAAACTGTTTTAGATTGATTTTTTCCCCATTCATACATTTAGTTTTCCAGAAGACACTTTATTTTATTCAGGCTCATGGGGGAGTTGCAGCTACTCCTGCACTCATTTCATGTATGACAACAAACCATGCTTCACAAAAATAACTGTGTAGCAGAATTTAACTAGAGCCGTTTGCATTATATGCCTTTTTATGTGAAATCAGAATAGAGATTCGATTTGTAAAAAAAAATAAAATAAAAATAAATCTACATCACAGAAACTTTCTTTTTCAGAAGATCCTTTTATAGGTGAAATATAACATTTTTTGCATTTTAATTCTTTTTGTTTAGCATTACCCAAGTGATTGATCTTTTAGAAGGAATTCGGAGCTGCCAAATTCCTCTATTGTGTGAAAAGGTTGTCGAGGTTATCCACCGAGACTGGTTAGTAAAACCAGCTGTAAGAAAAGATGGCAGTACTGCAGAGAAAGTTGAACCACAGATTGAGAGATGTGAAGAGATTTGCACGCAAGATGATGGAGTGTGTGCAGTAGAAGGTACTGTTAGAAATTGCTGTTTTTTTTTTCAGCTATTTAATGTGCTAATTATAACATGAGTGATGAAAATTCAGTTAATCCACTTCATAGTCACACATCCTTGTACTTCCACTATTCTGCTCGTAAAATCAAAGGGTGCCAGGCTGATTACCAGACAGGTTTGTATGACTACAGAACAGTTTGTTTGCTGTGTTCATACATTATTTTAAACATAATAAATATCAGGATGTATTTAGCATCTCAGATTTACTTGTTCTGTGATCATCACTTGTCTTCTTCTTTAATTTTACTAAATTTTGGATGACGTTGACCAGATGAATTTGTCATACTTGGCCTGATTAATTTCAAGTTATATGAAAGACTGTGTAAGGTGCCATAGAGTTCACAGAGGTAAAACAACAGACGTTCCTGTCTTAAAAGTAACCTAGTAACATTGGTTATAGTACTACTAACTGTCCAGTGCAATAATTTAGCATATGTGCTACATTTAAATCTGTGATTAGGGTGAGTGTGTGTAAATTATATACATCTTCTGTTGTATGACCACCCCAATGGATGGAGGCAACATTCTGGAAGTTGGTGTTCAGTTTTAAAAATTCTGTCTGTTTTCTTGTTGTGAAAAGCAGTTAAGAGGCCAAATAGAATATTAGAGGGCACTGAAAGTGTAGTTTTCCAAAAGAAGGCAGGGGGGAAATGGGCTTGGCTGGAGAGAGACTGTGTATTTACACACTTAAGTTTTGTTTTTTTAAATGAAAATAAGGAGTTTTTTTTTTAAGCCTTGACCCTTCCTGCATTTTATAGAATATATTTTCATTATTTGTGAACTCTAAAGGTTCTCGTTCTAAAGGCAGCATTGAGTGTGAGAGTGGAAAATATTTTGCATTTCTGCCTCCGAGCTATTGACTTCAGTCCATATCCCACAATGCAACACTTTCTTCTGGCTCTTTATTTCATTCCCACTGCAGAGGTTGCCCTGGTGTGATAAATGTCCCTTTGCTGCTACTTTTGATGTACCAGCATTTTGTCAAGGAAATTTCTAATGGGAAACAGTTTCATTTCCTTTTACTGTTCTAGTTAGGAAAATTGCCTTTCCTTAGACAAAACTTTTTTTTTTTTTTTTCATTCAGAATTGTGGTTGGATCTGGGCCCTCTTTTCTTGAGTTACAGCCTCAGTTTTATCAAAGTGTGCATGTGAAAAGTGCATTCTACCTGCTTGCAGGAGTAATAAATGCCTGACCTGTTTAGGTCTCAAGCTGACACCGCTTCTTGTTCAGTATGCCTCACAGTTAAGTACCTGGGGCAGAAGTCACTGGAAAATTATAAATATCTCAGAAGTTGGTCTGGCCGAAGCAACAGCTTTGTCAGTCCTTTGCTTCTAAAAGGGTGTTGTCTTCTGATCCAGACATCGGTGAATGTAGTTTTAGTTCTTCATTGAGGAAAGGTCATTGAGGAAAGGTAAGTTAAATAAGTACACAAGTGAAACATTTCACAAAAGTGACAACAAATGTAAAGATTTAGATGCCTATCTATACTGTATTGAAAAAAATAATAAAGAAGCTTTTGGAGTACAGTACAGTCATGATGTTCATCGTGTTTCACTGTTGCAGTCATGACTGTAGGGTTCTCCCCTGCCGGCAGGCAGCCCTCGGTTGGCCAGAATCCCAAAGTCTGGGTCCGGCGTCGGCTGTTCAACCCTGCTCCCTGACGTCAAGAGCGCCAGGAGTGTAAAGCTGACAGCCGACACCATCTTCTCCAGTCTTTCTTGCCGTGCGGTGATAGCAGTTCGCAAGTGCCGGTCAGTTGACTCCTGACGAATATTTCTACGTACTTCGGTCCGAAGACTTTCTTCTCCACTCAAAGCTAAGTACCCCATTGGGGAAACTTTTTTCTTGCTCCACTCCGATGTCAGAAAAAGTTAATAATTGTATTTCATGTGGGAAGCAAATACCTCATAAGGATTTTCATTCTTAATGTATTCCTTGCTTGGGCCCTGACCACGACGTAGATAGTTGTCGTTTTGTGCTAGATTCAATCAATGTACAATTAAGCGAAGGTACGATTTTGCCTTTCATTACTTCGGTAGACGCTTTAACTACAAAATGTCGTTGGATACGCTTCCATCTACCGGAGTTCACAAGAGTTGCAAGGATAAAGACAGGCCTCCGAGGTCCAAATCTGAAGATAGCGCACATGTGGAGCCAGCTTCAGGTTTGGCTGTCATCAGTGAGGCGCTTTTGCAGCCCCTGTCGTCGGCCATTTCAGAACCGACGGCCGAAACGGACTCTCATGAGGAGCCAACCAGGCCTTTAAATATCTCTGTTGCAGAACCTTCGGACAACGCTCCTTCGGATGGGTCCGGAGCAGCTGTGCAGGTACCGGCTTCCGAAGGGGTTTTCAGGCCTACTCAGCTCCAAGTAAAGGCAAAGCCAAAGACAAAGGCAAAGACTCCTTCTAAATCAAAGACTTCAACACAGGCCTCTTCTGAACCGGCTCCCAAGTCACAGAAACAGTTACTCAAGATGGCGGAGGGTTTACTTAAAATGATTAGGGGTTCTCATTCCCCTCCAGACAAAAGGCCAAGGCAGGATGTTTATTATGATTCCTCTGATCAGGCTTCTGTTTCCTCAGTTTCTTCTTCTGATCAGGAATATTCTTTTCCTCCTTATGAGGATTCTGATGCGGAAGAATCCATTCCTTCAGCTTCTCCTCCTGAGGATTTTTCTTTTGGGGAAACTCTGCATGAAATGAGGGAACATTTTCACTGGGAGGGACAGGAGTATTCAGAATCCAAGAAAAGACTGAGGGATTTTCTTCTTCCCCAACATTAGACCCCTGGCTATTCCTCCTGTTTTGGATATCGTGGATGATGCCTTTTCGGAGGCTAATTTTAACCCCTGATTCTTTTCCTCCTGCTCCTGTTAAGCCTGATAGGTACTACAGGGTTCCTGATTCCCATCAGTTTTTATACAAGAATCCTACTGCTTACCCTGAAACCATTTCTCAGGGTCCTAAGGGTGTTAAGGCCACTACTGCCAAAAATCCTATTCCTACTGAAAAGGATTCTCGAGCCTTGGAAAGATGGGGCAAAAAGGTGTACACTTCTGATACTTTGTCCATTAGGGCTTTAAACTGTCAGTTTCATATGCTTAAATATCAGCAGATGTCCTTCAAGAATGCAACTGCAGTCATAACATATGGGTTGTCCTGCCTCAGGCAGCCCTCGGTCGGCCAAATTCCAAAGTCTGGGTCCGGCGTCGGCTGGTGTTGCCTCCTCTCCGACGTCACCACAGCTGGAGTATAAAGGCATCGGCCGATGCCATCTTCTTCAGTCTTTCTTGCTGCGCGGTGCCCGAAGCAGAAGCAGTTCGCAAGTGCCGGTCGGTCAGCTCCTGTGTTTTCAGCACCGAAGTCATCTAAAAGCTAAGTACCCCGTTGGGGAACATTTATTCTTGCCTCAGCCGATGTCAGAACAAATTGATTAAGTTAATTGTTTGTCTTGTGGTAAACAAATACCTCATAAGGACTTCCATTCTCTCTGCCTTGCTTGCCTGGGCCCAGACCACGACGTCTCGGCCTGTGCTGCCTGTGCCTGCTTTAATAAGCGCACTCTCAGGCGCCGGGCAGAATTCGCCGAGGACTTTTTCGTGAATCTTTATGATATCATGCCGCCGGATCAACAGACTACCCAATCTGCTAAAACGCAAGGACCGGGACCGACATCCTCGGCCCGGCGTCCACTACCGATGTTACTCCCAAACCCTCTGCTAGTGCTCCGTTCCTTCGAAGTGGTAAATCTACCGCTGCAGGCCGACGACAGCGTTAGCACGACCTTCGGTCTCTGAGATCTCTCCGTGCCGGTTGTTGATTTTCCTCTGAAACCAAAGTTCTGGATCCACCCGACACCATTTCTGTGGACAAGGTTACGCCTGCACGGGGCTGCTAGGCCTCCTGTATCCATGTCCATGAAGGCCTTTGCACGCTAAGGCCGCCAGTCAGGCTAAGGCCCATCCTAGACCCCTTCTTCTGATAGGCCATTCTGTGGAACAAGGGGTTCGCCCCCT